>NW_015387846.1:86111-95540 GCF_001527695.2 Protobothrops mucrosquamatus
AACCAAATATTTATCGCTGTGTCTTATTAAAATCATTAAAATTGTCCCTATTTAAAATTCACCCTAGGTCAGACCCGCTTGCTGAAAAAGCCATGTCTTGAGGGCGCGGCGGAAAGTTAGGAGATCCGGAATCGTCCGGATCTCGGGGGGTAGTTCGTTCCAGAGGGTGGGGGCACCCACAGAGAAGGCCCTCCCCCTGTTGGCATTTTGAATAATGGGCCCCTTTTCTCATGAGTAGTACTAGAAAGAGAGGGAGATAAATGAACACACAAAATATTTCTCCTATTTAGAAAATTCTTAACATGTTAGGGACAATAATTGTTAATTTATTGGTTAATAATTATTTTGTGTTTTATTTTGGTTGAGTTTAACAAAGGCAGAATGCAGCTCTGGATTTTGGACATTTCTTCCCCCACAGGCAAAAAGAATTATAATACAATTATCTTCCACCAAAACAAGAGATCCATATTTTGAAGCATATATTAAAGCATGCTTGGACATGTTTTCATAGTACTAAGGGCAGGATACAGTATCCAGTTTTAACTATAGGATAAGCATGTCCAAAATGTTCAAATTCAGACAAGTAGTTTCAACTGTACTAGAAGTGGCTCAGACTTGAAACAGGCCTGCTTGGAGATGTTGTTAGCCAGAAATACTTTTATCGTATAGTATTTTAGCAAATACTTCTACAAAGATCAAAACAGCTATTTTCAGGTGAAAATGGGCCATTGAAACTTGAATGAAACTGAAAAAAAATTGCACAGTTTTATTATGAACTTACTGCTACTCTACTGTATTCAGGATTCTACGATTTTCATATATTTGATAATTTTAACATTTTTCTTCTCAAATCTGCCTATAGTTTGTAGTAATTTGGTGGGGTTTTTTTTTACAAGTCTATATTCAAATGCTTGTGCTTTTCTTTATAGTGCAAGTGGCGGCCTCGATAATGAAACACATTCCCTAAACAATACTTTACTGGAATACGTGGATCTTACCAGACAACTGCTGGAAGCAGAAAATGAAAAGGACTCTGACACACTGAAAGATATCCGTTGCCATTTTAGTGCCTTAGTGGCAAATATTATTCAGAACGTTCCAGGTATTTGCAACATTTCTCCCTGCCCCCCAATTTTTTGGTTTATATTTTGAGTTCAACATATCTCATGTGGGAATGTGTTATTTCTTGTAACTTGAAAACTGCTGGTGAATTACGGGTCTGAATTAAAACCTCTTAATTTCAGTCATCTCTCTCTTCCCTAAGAAGGGGGTACCTTGCTTAGCAGTAGTAACTGTGAGAGGGATCTCGGAGTCCTAGTGGACAATCACTTAAATAGGAGCCAGCCATGTGCTGCAGCTTCCAAAAAAGCCAACACAGTGCTGAGCTGCATTAACAGAGGGATAGAATCAAGATCTCGTGAAGTGTTAATACCACTTTACAATGCCTTGGTAAGGCCACACTTGGAATACTGCATCCAGTTTTGGTCACCACGATGTAAAAAAGATGTTGAGACTCTAGAAAGAGTACAGAGAAGAGCAACAGAGATGATCAGGGGACTGGAGGCTAAAACATATAAGGAACGGTTGCTGGAATTGGGTATGTCTAGTTTAACAAAGAGAAGGACCAGGGGGGACATGATAGCAGTGTTCCAGTACCTCAGGGGCTGCCCCAAAGAAGAGGGAGTCAAGCTATTCTCCAAAGCACCTGAAGGCAGGACAAGAAGCAATGGATGGAAACTAATCAAGGAGAGAAGCAACCTAGAACTAAGGAGAAACTTCCTGACAGTTAGAACCATTAACCAGTGGAACAACCTGCCTCCAGAAGCGGTGAATGCTCCAACACTGGAAGTTTTTAAGAAGAGACTGGACAGCCATTTGTCCGAAATGGTATAGGGTTTCCTGTCTGAGCAGGGGCCTGGACTAGATGATCTCCAAAGTCCAGTCCAACTTGATGATGATGATGATGATGGAGGAGGAGGCAATGGCAAACCAATTCTGAAAAATTTCTTGCCAAGAAAACTGCAGGGACTTGTCCACACACACACATGTGCACATAACATGTGTGCACATATCCAAATCCAGTTTAACATTTTTATAGACTGAGCCGCTAATAAGTTGTCATTCCATGAGTTCTGTAATTTATATCAACAAATCTGTGTATCAGTGAGATATTCCACAAACAGGGTCTCCAGTCTGAAATTGACAAGATCCCATGCTTGGTGGAGGGATTCCCCCCCCCACCACCAGTTTTTTTTTTAGGGGATGGAGTCCTCTTCTCAGTTGTGCTAATAGATCTTGCATACTTGACCTGTTGATCTGGATGCTCAGTTTTAATGTCTTGCACCAACATTGCCCTTTCATCTACGAGGGTTACAAAGGTTGATCTGATTACAGATCAAGGTAATATTACACGGGAAGGGGGGGAGATACGACTTTTATTGCACTTGCATGGACTTTGCTGAAGAAAATCTCAACATTTGTCTTGTTCATTTTTAAACAATAAGTAGGAATATTGTCTCTTTTGGTATTTTAATTTCATTTCATTGTTACAAAATGTTTCCTCTGTTATTTTTCCACTGTTGTGCAGTGCATCAGAGAAGGAGCGTTTTTCCACAGCAGAGCCTCCGTCACAGTCTGTTTATGTTGTTTAGTCACTGGGCGGGACCTTTCAGCATCATGTTTACGCCTTTGGACAGATACAGTGATAGAAACATGCAGATAAATAGGCATCAGTACTGTGCATTAAAGGTAATAAGCTATCACATGCTTAGCCTTTCTTGTAGAATTTTGTTATATCCTTACCTGTGATTATACAAGTTGTCTGCAATGATCCTAACTATTCTGCAGTGGTTGCCAAATAATTGGACAGTAATTGCACAAAACTAGAATCCTTTACTGCTCCAGATAATTATGAACCTTAATAAATAGTATAAATGCATGCAACAAAAGGATGTTCAGTTTTCTTCGTTCTTGGGGAATGAAATAAGAAATACTTACAAATATATTTTTGTATAAATATGATATATAAATATAATGTACGAGGGCAATTCGGAAATAAGCCTCCGTTTGGTTATCAGTGACAGACACTCGCAGATACAGAATGTTTATTACACACATTAGAAAACTACAACATTACATTACTTTTTGACATAATCGCCATTCAAATTGAGGCACTTGTCATAACATCTTACAAGTTTCAAATGCCTTAGTAGTAGTCGCTCGGCGCTGAATTGGCTATACGTGTGTGTGTGTGTGATCAAAACCATCCCAACAGAAATGCTTCAAAAGTTCTTGAATGCGTTTAGCAGTGTGCAGGCGAGCATTATTGTGAACCAACACCACACCGGAAGTCAGCCTGCCCCGACGCTTGTTATGGATGGCTCGTCTGAGTTTTTGGGACATTTCACAGTAGACCTCTGAACTGATGGTTGAACCATGCTCCATGAACTTTATTAGCAGTACCCCTTTGGCATCTTCACATTTGGCGGGATTTTCTACAGCGCCAGTTCCGGTGTGGTGTTGGTTCACAATAATGCTCGCCCGCACACCGATAGACGCACCCAAGAACTGTTGAAGCAGTTCCGTTGGGATGGTTTTGATCCCCCCCCTTATAGCCCAGATTCGGCGCCGAGCAACTACTACTAAGGAATTTCAAATCTTGTAAGAAGTTATGACAAGTGCCTCAGTTTGAATGGCGATTATGTCAAAAAGTAATGTAACGTTGCAGTTTTCTAATGTGTATAATAAAAGTTCTGTATCTGCGAGTGTGTGTCATTGATAACAAACGGAGGTTTATTTCCGAATTGCCCTCGTATAACTATGTTTTTATAAATATGATATAAATATATATAATATATATTTAATAGACTTAAAAAAAAAATTAAATAGAAAATCAGTCGAGTTTATCTGATGTTTTCATCCATTTTTTAAGGCAATGTCTGCAGTGCTTTGTTGCGGTCCAGTTGCGGATAATGTAGGACTTTCACCGGATGGCTATCTATACAAATGGCTAGATAATATTTTGGATTCTCAGGATAAGAAGGTATTGTGTACAACATTGATAACTTAAAATCTCTGTTTGAAGTTAGATAATCAGGGGGTTAAATATAGAGAAACTGAGAGAAAGATAGCTCCCTATACACTAAAAAATAATTAAAATTAGGACATCTAATCCTAATAGAATGAGAGATCTGTCTCTTTGGTTTGGATTTTTTTTTAAAAAAATATAATTATTGAGTTCAGGAAAGACATAAATTATTTAGCCTATTTCAAGGGTAGATCAGCTTTTTTGACCTACAAGCTGCTCTTCTCCTCTGCCAGGAGGTAAGAAGTAAACATTGGTGACCTGATGTTCAGAGAGGATAAAACCCACATTTCGATATTTATTTATTAATTTTTTCAGCCAACCATCTTGCCACAAGGCGACTGGACGGCTTACAAGGTTAAAAGCAATAACTGTACAAATAATATAATTCAAATAATAATATTGCTGTATTATATTCCTTTTAGCCACCCTCTCTTCTCAAATTTGGAAGACTGAGGGAATTTGGAATTGTAATCTATTTTGCTTCTCAGTTTCCAGAACAGGAAAAAAATGGCTAACTTTGGAATATTTGGGTCTCTTAAAATGTTCAGTCTCCCTTCCCATTAAAAAAAAGTTCAAAATTTTGCTTCTGGCTTCTTGGGAAACTCTAGAGCAGGGGTCCTCAACCTTGGCAACTTTAAGACTTGTGGACTTGAGGAATTCTGGGAGTTGAAGTCCACAAGTCTTAAAGTTGCCACGGTTGAGGACTCCTGCACTAGAGGCTGCAAATGCATGTGGCCCATAGGTTCCTTCCCCTATTTAACAGTAGCTTAATTGAGGGAATTATATAGATTAAGCCTTTTCTCTTTATGTATACTTAAGATACTAGAAACAAAGAATATACATCCATAGCAACAGGATAGAACTTGAATTTTATCTTGTATTTCTTTAGGTGCATCAGCTTGGCTGTGAAGCAGTTATGTTGCTGTTGGAGCTCAACCCTGACCAGAGTAACCTCATGTATTGGGCTGTAGACCGTTGTTATACAGGCTCTAAGCGTGTAGCAGCCGGATGTTTTAAAGCCATAGCCAGCGTATTCCAAAACAGGTATTCTTCTTCTTCTCCTTCTTGTGCCATATCCGTTATTGGACGTTGGCGATCCTGTTTTTATCAGCAGCCGCACGAAAAAGTGCTGCTGAGTTTTGTCCAAACCAGTCCCTTAGATTTTGAAGCCACGATGTTCTTCTTCTGCCTGGACCTCATTTGCCTTCAATCTTTCCCTGGAGGATTAAATGGAGTATGCTGTATTTTTCTGGGTGTCGCATCACATGTCCAAAATATTTTAATTTTTGTTTTTAATTGTTTTGATGATTTCCCTTGGCTTTCCCAGGCGGTTTATCACCTCCTCATTTCTGATCTTGTCAACCCAGCTTATACGTAACAGCCGTCTGTAAATCCACATTTCAAATGCTTCTTGTCTCTTCAGGTGGCCTTCTGTCAGAGACCAACTCTCCACTCCATAGAGCAGGATAGGAAAAATATAGCATCTAACAAGCCTGATTTTCAGTCTTAGGCTTATGTCATGACTGCAGAAGACCTTTTTCATTTTGAAGAATGCTGTTCGGGCTTTTTCTATCCTTGTCTTTACTTCAGCGGTCATGTCCCAGCTTTCATGTAAATTAGAACCAAGATGCGTGATCCTTTCAACTTTTCCTAGTGGTATTCCTTCTGAATTTATTGGTGGTGAATTGTTTGCTGACGACCATGATCTTGGTTTTTGAGGTGTTAAGTTTCAAGCCGTATTTTTCAGATAAAAACAGGTATTAGAGAAAGAATTTAGAATGACTAACAGCTGGTCATTTTACTACTGCTCGGAGTTACGACTGCCTCAGAAAAGGTTCTCTTTTTTTAGCCCATAAAGCACTTTTGGCCATTGTAAAATGTCACAGCACACAATTCTCTCTCTTCCCCCCCCCATGATCACATGACTGCAGTTCAGGCACTTGGCAACCTGGCTTGCATTTACAACCAGTTGAAGCATCCCATGGGCACATTATTCAGGAGAACGGGTTTGCTTAATGACAATGCCATTTGCTTAACAACCACTGGATTCACTTAACAGCCTCAGGGATTAACGTAACAATCGCCACAAAAAAAAAATGTCAGAAAAATGGGTCTGGACATGTAGGTGCTTAATCAGATCTCCAGTCCTGATTGTGCTCATAAGTCAAGGACCAGCTATAATAGAATCAATTGAAATTGCAATTGTAAGTGGTGGGGGAACAATGGCTCTCTAAATTTTACAATCAATTTTAAAAAGCACAGCTAAAGGTGAGGAGAGTCGCAATTCAAAATGTGGGTAACTTCAGATTCTCCCCAGCAATCTATATGCATAATTGGGTTACTATCAGGATAAGCGTGACATAAACCAGCACCATCTGATCTGCTGTGGGAGAGGTGAGGATTAAATTAACTTACTCAGCTGTTTTGTGTGGATATTGTAAGAATACAAAAGAAGGGGTAATTCTATAGCTCTGTCTAATCAGTCCTCTGAGGAACAGTTCAAAATTCTGCTGTGAGTTGCACAATTCATTGGCGGAATCTTGACAGCCACAGAATAAACCTCCTTTGTGCTGAATTCTTGTTGTGTGCTATTGTATCCTCTGCCCACTGTCTAATCCAGGGATGACCCGTGGACTTTTAACTCTCAGAATTCCAGGGCCAGCCATGCTGGCTCAGGAATTCTGGGAGTTGAAGTCCACAACTCATAAAAGGGGCCATAGTTCCCCACTTCCGGTCTAATCAGTGGGGAAGAGTAGTCCTGTTAGTCTCCTGATACAAGGATTCATGAGATATCCTGGAAAAAACTGGGGGACTATTGTTCATTCCCTCATATTTTAGCTTGAACCTAATTAATGTGATTGTGTAGTGTCAAAAATCACTGGTAAGAAAATAATGCTTTGAGTATGACTATTATATCTGTGATGCAAAAATCCAGGTAACCCCTACATTGAAGCAAAGAGAATTTTCGGAATCTTTTTGCTACCATTGAATCATGAGCTAGAATTTGTAGCCCTAGATTGGTTTAGTAATTAACTAAATGAAATGCATCGTTTGAACAGAGCTAATCAGATTATTGGAAATAGAGGAATTTTCTAAGTAGCCTTATACGGCAGAGGTCACCAAACTTTCTCGGTTGGCAGACTGGAAGAAAAGGGAAGGGGAAGCATTTTACTTGCGCATGTGCCCGCGAGCACGCACGCGATGCAAACAGGGCGGGGCTAGCCCCCGCATGTACTCACTAGTCCTGCCCCATTCTTGCACGGCGCAGCGCCCCGTTTTTGTGCCCCTTGGTGTGGTGGCGGCCTGTTTTCACATCCCGCAGTGCAGCAGTGGCCCGTTTCCTCACCCCGAGGTGCGGCAGCATCCCGTTTTCGTGCCCTGAGGCCAGGGCGCTAGCGCGAGTGGGTGTGTGTGCGCGCACTGGCCAGTCCCGCAGCCCGGTGGCCAGCAAGCGACAGCCCACTACTTCCCACAGGTTGGGGAACCCTGTTATACGATATATAGGTTCATGTTGTACATTTTTAAAGTATTTAATTTATTCTGTTTTAAGCCACTTAGTTAATACTACTTTCTTTTCTTCATAGGGATTACCAGTGTGATACGGTTACTCTTCTCAATCTTATATTATTTAAAGCAGCTGATTCTTCCAGAGCTATCTATGAAGTCGCTATGCAGCTCTTGCAAGTTAGTATGAAATGTTTTTATCGGTACCTAAAATATTTTTGTCTGAAGCTTTTAAATTTGAATACCGTCTTAAAAGCTTTCAGATAAAAATCAATATTTAACATGTTGCTACTGTAGATCCCTGCAATTAATTTCAGGAAAGTTTCCACCGATTGGCCCAGTGGGAATAGCTTTTTTTTCTTTCTCCGTAGCCTTTAGGGTATTTTATTTGGGCTGTGTGTAAGGGGTAAAATATAATGGGCAGCCTTTCAGAAACTTAAACATTGAACACTCACAGAAATAAACATTTTCCTTTTGGTGGGAGAGGAGATAATCAAGAGACAAAACAGATGTATCTGCAAGAAAAAAACATGTTTTTTTAAAAAAATTCTTCTCCGGAGCTCATCCTAAATCAAAAGAAAAAAAAAAAGTCTCAATGATTCCCTCTCGTTCGCCGCCACGTCCCTTGCAACCTTCAGGGTGGTCAAATAGGGGAAGTGTCTTTCTTAGTGTTTCTCAATCCCAACTGGTTAGTTGGAGGATTCTAGAAGTTGAAGTCCATTCATTTTAATGTTGCTAAGGTTGAGAAACACTGCCCTATCCTAAACTTGGGCTGTGTTAGACCTAGAACATTGGTGGGGAACCTATGGCACGCGTACCAGAGGCAGCACTCGGAGCCCTCTCTGTTGGCACGCGCACCACCACCAGCAGCACCGCCGCCCGGAGCAGGAGCCCCGCCTAGCACAAAGGAGGCAAAGCAACCGACCAGCAAGTTCGAGTAGAGGTGGTAGAGCAGAGGTCACCAACCATTGTCAATTGGTGGAAGAAAAGGGAGGGAAAAGCATTTTACATGCGTGCATGTGCGCATGGGGCCGAGAGCACGCACACACTGCAAATGGGGTGGAGCTAGTGCCTGCGTGATACTAGCCCTGCCCCATTCTTGCGTGGTGCAGCGCCTTGTATTTGCACCCCGCGGCATAGCAGCGGCCGTTTTTGCGCCTTGCAGTATGGTGGCCCATTTTTGCGCCCCCTTTTTTTGCGTGCCAGAGGCGGCACTCAGAGGCGCCTCCCTGCCCCCCCCTGAGGGCACCACAATGCTGATGCGGCCCTGATGCTATAAAGGTTCACCATCACTGACCTAGAAACTGCATCACGTTTTTAGCAACAGTAAAAAAAAAAGTGAGAAAGAATCCATAATTAACATTCTTTCTCTGTGTGTGTGTGATTCCGTAATTTGATACTATTTAGTAATGAATATATTGAATACATTTATGTTTTCTAGATCCTAGAGCCCAAGATGTTTCGCTACGCTCATAAACTGGAGGTTCAGAGAACTGATGGAATATTGAGTCAGCCTTCACCCTTGCCACATTTGTATTCTGCGTCCTATTATCAGCTCTCAGAAGAATTAGCAAGAACATATCCAGAATTAACCCTTGCAATATTTTCAGGTATAGGTTTCCTTAAAAAGTATATTTCTTAATTTATTTATTTATTTATTTATTTATTTAATCCCATTTATACCCCGCCCTTCTCCCGAGGGACTCAGGGCGGCTTACAGGTAAATAAAAACAGTACAATACAATAGATATCTCTAAAAGCCAAATTAAAATATATATTAAATAACCTGTATTAAGTTTAATATTATAAAATCCCTTTAAAATCCCTATAAAATCCCC
>NW_015387846.1:96713-119386 GCF_001527695.2 Protobothrops mucrosquamatus
TACAACCGTCTCAAGACCTGGTCCCGTCTCCTCCCCCTGGGCCAACCAGTCGGAGTCCAAGCCTTCCCGGATCCGAGCGACTTTGTCATGCAGATACTGCGCAAAATCCTCGGCCCTCCCCTCCAGGGGGTCCCCGCCTCCCCTCAATTGAAGGAGAGAGCGGGTCACCCTGAAGAGGGCGGCCGGGCGGTTATCTGATAAAACGCCTGTTGTTCAGAATTATTGAACTATCAAAACTATTTTTTTCCCCTCTTAACACTGGCCTATGTGCTATCTATTACTCTTACCATTAAGAAGTATGGTGTTGGTCCATAATCTCTAATTATTATGTTCTTTAATCATCATAATCCATTATACGAATAAGCACTGTAGAGATATGCATCGCCTTATTGTTCCTGTCTTAGCCCGCCATTCAGCAATTAATTATAGTTTGCCTTTTTATTTTAATGTGAAGCTACACTTGTCAAGCCGAGAACAAAGCATTATCCTAACCAACCTTCAATTTAATAATATTGCCTTGTTCTAAAGCAATTAATATATGGTTATTCCTCTCTGTGCATGGTTATCTGGAGTCCTTTCAGTATGGATTCAAACGTGCTTATAGCACTGAGACAACACTGATCATTTTTGTGCATCCATTCTGGTTCTTCTTGATCTCTTAGTGGCTTTTGACTCCCATCAGCCATGGTACCCTCCTAGCTTTGTTCAGGGAATTAATTGGGAAGTGAGAGGCACAGTGTTGCGGTCGTTCTCTTTTCTCTGGGACCATTTTCAGTAGACATTAGTGGTGTTGGGGGGGATGGTATCAAGCTGTAGACTGACTTTCCAATCCAAAATATATGGATATCAGAATTTAACTATGTGTTGGGTGGAACACCCGGTCTACCAAATGTAAAGCACTCTGTTCTGCGTTTCACTCCAGTCTAAGAGCATCTTTTGCAGGCAACCGGTTGTTCCACCCAACACATAGTTATATATCCTCCCTGGCCTCTACTGACAAGAGTGAGGAGGAGCCTGTGGCCTAAAGGCTAATACAGCTGCCTAACATGCAGGTTCGAATCCCAGAAGGGTAAGACTAGCTGATGAGAGCTAAAGAGCTTGAAATAGCTATACTAGTCTCCCATTTAACTCTTGGTCAGCCACAAAATTTTGAATATCAGAATTTGTATGAATGTCCATCCTTCTACCTCAGTGATGGCGAACCTTTTAGAGACTGAGTGCCCAAACTGCGACCCAAAATCCACTTATGCATCGTCAGGTGCTGGGTGGGTGTGGCCCATTGGCTGAGTGTGGCCCATTGGGTGGGTGTGGCCCATTGGGTGGGCGTGGCTATGGTGGTAACGGCAGACTGGGTGGGACTAAAAAGTTCAATCAATCAATTCCAACTTTGCAAGATCTTTTTTTTCCCCCGTGAGAAGTTGAAATTGACTGATTGAACCTTTTTTTTTTTTTTTGCACATGGCGGCAGAGGCCTAAAGCGAAAAGGTTTTATAAAACCCAGCTGAAGGCCTAGAACTGGGGCGACAGCGCATGTGCCCACAGAGAGGGCTCTGAGTGCCGCCTCTGGCACCCGTGCCATAGGTTCGCCACCACTGTTCTACCTCCTCCTACTAGCCTTTTTACCCTGTAACGGAAGATCCTACTTTCTTTCCGCAACCTGGCCTTCTTTTCACATGGAAGCAATAGTTATTTCAGGAAGACCAAAAGCTGAAATGGCTGCCAATAAATTAGCTTTGTAATAACGTATGTATGCTGGACCATATAGATCCATGTAACCTTGTATAGCTCTATGTAACTCTAACTAGAGAGCATGTGTCAGTATGTTAGTAATAGGTCAGGGGGAGGAGTTTCAAAAGGGCATTGGGAGACTTCTTGGACACAAGCCAGTTTGGAATGTCTTTGTCTGAGAGAAGCATGGCCCATCAGATGTCACCCGATGAGCCTGTACTACTATAAAGATGGTATGAAGGGAGAGCTTCATCTTTTTACCGATAGAAATGAACAGGAGATGTAATATCAGAGGCATTCGTCATAAAGGCAAGGAACCTATCTGATTATAAATATATTTCTTGTTATGAAATCATTTCTTGGAGTGTCTATCTGATTTGATTTATGGAACGTTTTAAATCAAGGTCAGAATAATATGTGTATCTTTTCTTACCTTTAAATTATTTAAACACAGAGGTAAGCCAGAGAATTCAAACGGCACATCCTTCTGGAAGGCAGGTGATGCTCCACTATTTGCTGCCATGGATGAACAATATTGAATTAATGGATGTGAAACCTTTACCCACGATCCGACGGCAAGATGAGGATGAAGAGGATCTCCTAAAAGACAGAGAATTGATGGTGAACAGCAGGCGCTGGTTGAGAGGCGAAGGTTGGGGGTCGCCCCAGGCAACTGCTTTGGTTTTAAACAACCTAATGTATATGACAGCAAAGGTAAATTGAACGAAGCAGAGGGCAATTGATGGATTATTTTTGAGAGTTTTGTTGTTTCCTCAATTTTGGTCACTAGCGGAACGCTAATGCCAGTAAACTGTATTTTTTGAGACCAGAAAGACCGAAAAGAAAAGCCAGTATATTTAAGCTGCACTAAACACGGAAAAAGCAACATTGCAGCCAGAGTCGACTTGTTTTTTTTTGAAGCAAACTAGAGAGAAAAATGCATTGAGCTTTATGGAACTACCTTCCCGCGTAAAATACATTAACTTATGCCCAGCGGTTTCATTATATATCTCTTGAGCATTTACTTTTTAAATAAGAGAAATAATTCACACCTTAACTTTGTTTTCTAGTACGGCGATGAAGTGGCTTGGTCAGAGATTGAAAATGTCTGGATTACTCTAGCGGACAGTTGGCCGAAGAATCTGAAAATAATTCTTCATTTTTTAATCAGCATTTGCGGAGTAAATAGTGAACCCAGCCTTTTGCCTTACGTAAGTTACATGGAACTTATTTTCCTATTCCTTGCACTGGTGAGATAGGCAATCATATATATTGAATGCAGGTAGCCCTGGACTTATGACTATAATGGAGCCTGCCCATTAGGTCATAAGTTGTAACGGTTGTAAAATAGACCAACCCAATTTTATATATTTTTTTCTGCTGACGTGAGGGCCTGATCTTCAGAACTTTGATCTGGGTCCATAAGTCCCCTTTTTCATACTTCAAACAGTCACTAAGTGACTGGTTATAACTCAAGGTCCACCTGTTAAGAAGCACAGATGTTTTGTTTAAGAATCACTTTTAGTCTGACCATGTTCTTGTGGTCTGCGCTCAAAGCAGACTCAGAATGAAAATAGAAACAATCCATTTATTATAATTAAATAATTATTTATAATAATTATAAATAGTTATTATAATAATTACCTCCCAGTGAAGCATTACTTTGACGTGGTTCTGGGGCTTGTGTACTCTGAGGAAGAGGAGAGTTATGCCAAAAATTCAACCATGCTGGACAGGTCACATCAGAGGAGTCAGACAAAGGATGTCTCTCCCATAAAAGGGAAACATAATCTATATAAATAAAAATGTAAATGTTCATTTGTTCAAAATCTTAAATCTCCGAAAGTTCTTCACCGATTGCTTTGAAAATTTGACACAACGTTGCATTCGAATACGCGCGTGTTTTTATATACCTACTATTATATAGATGTCACACCTGTGACAGGTAAAAACATGCCCTTTTTGAAAAACAGCACCATCTGTTGGACGTAAAAGCAACACACTTCTTTTCCATTTAACCAGACTGAGCCACAGCAACGTGTGGCCGGGTACAGCTAGTAATAATAATAAAGTTGGAAGGGACCTTGGAGGTCATCTAGTACAACCCCCTGCTCAGGCAGGAAACTCTATACCATTTCAGACAAATGGTTGTCCAGTCTCTTCTTAAAAACTTCCAGTTTAAGAAGAAACATTTATGAGACATAAATACAGAAACCCAATTGCAGTCATTGCCTGGGTCAATAAAGACCACACTAGATATTTGAATTTCTGGACATCTGGTGAAAAATAGGTTACAGGACTTGGGACTATTGACTGAGCAATTAGGCCAGTCCCTGTCTCTCAGCCAACTCGCCTCACAAGAGTTATTATGGGGAAAATAGGAAGTAAAAGGGAAAAGCTATTTTTGCCACCTTGAGTTGTGTATAAAAAGGAGAGAGAGAAAGGGAGAAAGAATTGGGGACAAGCAGATAATATATGGAATAAAATTCCAGCTCCTGGGCCAATTCCTTTTATGTTAACCCTATGACTTTACATAGCAGTTGGAACGTTTGTTGGAAAAATAAACACGTCTAAAATAGGATACAAACATTGTAAGAATTTCTAAACAAAAGTAATACCATGTCGGGAAATATTTAGGAACTGCCGTGGTACTTTTAAGCTGAAATGCAAAGCTTTACTTCAGTTACTCTGTTAAATACAGATTATACTGAGTTAATAAACATATTATTTTCAGCAGGAGCTTAAGTACTAAACTTTTCTAAAAAAAATATACAGTTAATTTACTTTTATGGAAAAAAATCTATTAACAGAGTTCTATTTGATCAAACATTTCAGATGGTGAAATATTAAATATTTAAATATACCACGGATTTATTTAGGATATCTTGGTTTCGCTTTTCTACCAGATGCAGCTTCAAAAATAATGAAACCTGATTAGAACATAGAATAATAAGAGTCCAAAGGCTAAGTCCAGCCCAGCTTGAATTCCGTTGACTCTTATCTACCACCAAGTCGCTTTGACCGTTAGTAGTTAACACAGAACATGGAATCATAGAATTGGAGAGGGCCTTGGAGATTGTCTAGTCATAGAGCAGGAGATCCTATATCATTTCAGACAAACGGTTGCCCAATCTCTTTAGTTGTAAGTCAAAAGACAATTATAAGTTAGTTATTAGTTATAAGACAGTTTAAGAACTGGTTTGTTAATTTGTCTGCCAATGAAAAATTCAATTATCTAAATTTACAGTTTTTTAAAAAATTAAATACAAGCTACTTTTTTAGTATATTTAATAGTGTTCTTAATGTTATTGTTGTTAGTTGCGAAGTCGTGTCCAACCCATCGCAACCCCATGGACAACGTTCCTCCAGGCCTTCCTGTCCTCTACCATCTTCTGGAGTCCATTTAAGCTCACGCCTACTGCTTCAGTGACTCCATCCAGCCACCTCATTCTCTGTCGTCCCCTTCTTCTATTGCCCTCCATCTTTCCCAGCATTAGGCTCTTCTCCAGTGAGTCCTTCCTTCTCATTAGGTGGCCAAAGTACTNTGGCCTTCTAAAGAGCAGTCAGGGTGGATCTCCTCTAGGACTGACCGGTTTGATTGCCTTGCAGTCCAGGGGACTCGCAGGAGTCTTCTCCAGCACCATAGTTCAAAGGCCTCCATTCTTTGTCGCTCAGCCTTTCTTATGGTCCAACTTTCACAGCCATACATTGCAACTGGGAAAACCATGGCCTCGACTATACGTACTTTTGTTGGCAGGGTGATGTCTCTGCTTTTTAGTATGCTGTCTAGATTTGCCATAGCTTTCCTCCCCAGGAGCAAGCGTCTTTCAATTTCTTGGCGGCAGTCCCCATCTGCGGTGATCTTGGAGCCCAGGAAGATAATATGTTCTTAATAGTGTTGTTAATGATCTTATTTTCTCTTTGAATGGCAGGTGAAGAAGGTAATTGTTTACTTGGGTCGAGATAAAACTATGCAGCTTTTGGAAGAGCTGGTAAGCGAATTGCAGCTGACTGATCCCGTTAGTTCTGGAGTGACCCATATGGACAATCCACCATATTACCGTATCACTTCTAGTTACAAAATCCCTTCTGTTACTTCAGGTGAGACGCTTAACATCAAACTTTTTTTTAACCTGTCAGGACAGATATTTACTTCACTGTTGGGTAACATCCCGGGATACACCGCTGTTTGGATGCAAAACAGAATGAATGCTTCAGAGCAGGCTTGGATGCAACTGGCAACAGCACTTTGGTAAAGACTTTGGTAAAGAAGCAGTGCTTTTTTGTGGGCCTGCTCCTCAAATTTAGACATTTTGCCCTCTGCCCGTTGAGCTGTTCCATTCCCTTGGCTGCAAATACGTTTAGCAACCTCTGTGGTTGAAAAAAAAAGGAAGCGGTATATAATTCTACTGGTTTGTACTCGAAAGTTTGAAGAGATCTCCTCATGCTGGCCATAGCAAGGCTTTCTTCCTGCAGCATGCTTTACATAGAACAGCCAATGAGACGATGTAAGAAAAATAAAGTTTTATTGGAAAGTTGTTGTTAGTTGCGAAGTCGTGTCCGACCCATCGCGACCCCATGGACAACGTTCCTCCAGGCTTTCCTGTCTTCTGCCATCTTCTGGAGTCCATTTAAGCTCACGCCTACTGCTTCAGTGATCTCAAAGCCTTTCTTATGGTCCAGCTTTCACAGCCATACATTGCAACCGGGAAAACCATGGCCTTGACTATATATACTTTTGTTGGCAGGGTGATGTCTCTGCTTTTTAGTATGCTGCCTAGATTTGCCATGGAATACTTGGGACTAATTGCAGGGCTGTTTGACTCTTGAGACTATATTTTTTCTTCTGTATCTTATATATATGTTTGGCACGTGGTTTTTAGTAGCCTGGCATGACTGCTGTTTTGTTGGTGTGAGACAGCAAAGGCAGAGAGAAGGGAAGAGTTTCAATTGTGACTTTGAAGGACAGTTGTGCTGTCAGGAGGGCTGATGATGAACTGACCTGGCTGCTAGCCAGAGCGGTTATAAGGAGATGTAGACATAATAGTCACATTGGTCCAGCCTGATATATACAGTAGTTGTTGGGAGCCATGAGGGGAGCAACCCACCTTCTCAGTTCTGGGGGGCATGCTGCCAATCTAACCAAAATTGGGGGGAGAGAGAGAGAAGAAGACAGAAAAAGAGTGGCTGGAGAGTAAAGTTACAGGAGTGTGAAGAGCAGGTGTTGATTCCTGGTGAGAGAGGGAGAAAAGTCTACAGCTGGTTTCCCTGGAGGAAGGGAACTGAAATCCCAAAGAGACAACTTCTTCACCCAAGACATGAAGGGGGAAGGAATCAGTTGTCAAGTCCTGGTCTCTGGGAGGACTTGGCAGGAGACCCTAAGAAAGGGTCTTCCCTTAACACAGGAGAAAGTGATAGGTTGAGCAAATCCAGGCAAAACATGTAAGCAGTAATCCGGCATATTCTTTTATTTTTACTCTCTTGATAATCCCAGAAAGTGGATGGAGTGCAGTGAAGGGAGAGGAAGTAAAGCAGTTAATAGGAGAGCTGGAGGGGTATAGACTCTTAAGAGAAAGATTTAGAAGTATTTCTGACAACTGAATTACGTTGTAAATAGCTTTACTGCATATATATAGAGGAAGGAAGGAAGGAGGAAAAGAGAAAGAAAGAAAGAAAGAAAGAAAGAAAGAAAGAAAGAAAGAAGTGAAAGCCTTTTGATCTGTGTCAGTTGCCAACCTTTGAAATCAAAATATACTTTTAATTCAAAATGAACCCCAAGTAGAAGCCTCACTTGTTCTCCCCAGCCGTTACACACTGCCTTGTGAAATTATTTTACATCTTTTTTATTCATTGTCCTTTTATTTAGAATTATGTATAATATCTCTAAATTACTCTGGGGGGATTATTGTTCTGTTGAGAATAGTGGTGATGGTAATTATGATTTCAGAAATTCTGTTTTGCTGTTATTACTGCACTCATTCCAAATATACCCCTCCTTAATTTCCAGGAACTACTTCCAGTAGCAATACAATGGTGGCACCCACAGATGGTAATCACAACAATAAGCTTACAAAAGATACTATTGATGAAAGGTAAGAAGGATTTATTTGAAATACTGGTTGTTTTCTTAAATAAAACCTTCATAGGTCTAATTAATAAAGCCTAAACTGATA
Organism: Protobothrops mucrosquamatus; assembly: GCF_001527695.2. NCBI lineage: Eukaryota > Metazoa > Chordata > Lepidosauria > Squamata > Viperidae > Protobothrops > Protobothrops mucrosquamatus. Next base: position 104,615 of record NW_015387846.1, read on the forward strand.
TTGGATTAAATGTTGGTGACAACATGTTATAGTTGCTGATAATGACTCTGCATGTACTTTTATTGTGAATGTCAGCTTGTCAAAGTGGCTTTTTGTCACTTTTTGTACCCTCTGTTCTAAGGATAGAAAATCTGAGACTTGTCTTTTTAAGACAGGGGTCCCCAACCCCCGGTCCATGGACCAGCAATGGCTGGATTTATATATCTGAATTTTCTTGCTCGTATCATTGGTTTTATAAATATTAAATGTACTTCAGCTGAATTGTCCTCCAAGTCAGCAATTAGAGATTCTATCTTAGGGGTTTACATGTGATTTGATAGTACATTACTAGTCTCCCACTCTTTTAGACTCTTTTAGACTCTGGGTTCCTGTTATTTTCAGGTCTGTTCTGAACAGGAAGGACCACAGAAGGCAATTCTGACTCCTAGCATGTTCAGGATTCTTCAATTCTGACTCCTAGCACGCTTGTGTTCTCATAGTATATTTATTTGTGGTTTAAGATGAATGGTTTTTATGAAGTAAAGGGCGTGTAACTAATTTTTAAATGGCATGTTCGATTGGATAAACATACAGCTACATGGATGGATAGAAACGTGGTCTTTCCTAACACTCTGTTTATTGCTTTTAGTTACATCCACCTGGACATCTATAGTGGATTGAACAGTAATCTGAACCGCCAGCATCATAGGCTAGAATCTCGATACAGCAGCAGTTCAGGAGGCTCATACGAAGAGGAAAAAAGTAATTCAATCTTTTATTTTCTTTCAACAATGCAAGGTTTAACTGTCAGTTACGTGGACAAAATTTTTGTGGAAAAAATCTATTATCTTTCTTTGTTGTGGCAATGAAAGTTATGTCCATTCAGCTGAAGCCCATTTGCTTAATTGTTTCATTTTTCTTTGTACTGTACATTGGGGACACTATTACGTTACTTGGCAAAGAATAGTGTAATTATATACCATATTACATGGCATATGTGCATACCATAAATAACATATTTAAAGTAACTTTCTTCTGTGATAGTTTGACAATTTGAGCTACCCTTAATCTAAGAGAGGCACAGAGGATGTAGCGATCACATCCACATGTTTTTACATGATTTTCAGAACTGATCGTTATAGTTTTTTCTCTTTATTCAACTCAGTCTTGCACTAGACCAGGGGTAGGCAACCTTGGCTCTTTTATGACTCGTGGACTTCAACTCCCAGAATTCTTGAGCCAGCCACGTTGAGGGAAAAGGGAGAGGTTTCCAAGCTGAGCCATGCTGGCTCAGGAATTCTGGGAGTTGAAGTCCACAAGTCATAAAAGAGCCAAGGTTGCCTACCCCTGCACTGGACTTTAATGCCTGTTGCTTTTAGGAATACAGGTAATCCTCAACTTACAAAAGTGTGTTTAGCGACCGTTCCAAGTTACAATGACACAGTACTGAAGAAGTGACTTATGACCATTTTCACACTTACGACCATTGCAACATCCCCATGGTCACGTGGTCAGAATTCAAATTCTTGGCAACTGACTCATATTTATGACGGTTGCAGTGTCCTGGGATCCTATGACTTTCTGACAAGCAAATTCAATGGGGAGGCCAGATTCACTTCACAACCGTGTCACTACCTTATCAGTTGCAGTGATTCACTTAGCAACTTTGGCAAGAAAAGTTATAAAATGGGGCAAAAATTCACTTAACAAATGTCTCGCTTAGCAGCAGAAATTTTGGGCTCAATTGTGGCCGTAAGTCAAGAACTACCTGGGTGTAAATAATGTTTTTAATGTAATGAATCCTGAATACGTCCAAAATTTTGGAATACAAGACAGTGTTACCAAATATGGGAAATACAGAAAACGCAGCATACATATTTAAAAATAACATATTTCAATTAGTATAACTCTATGCAGTTGAAATATCTGATTCAAGATCATGATACTTTTTGACAGGCGATTCGATGCCGCTGTATTCAAGCTGGAGACTGAAAGTGATGGAACACAACGAAGGAGAGCCGTTACCTTTCCCACCTTCAGGGGGTTGTTGGTCACCCTTGGTGGATTATTTGCCTGAAACATCATCTCCAGGCATGTCTCTCCACAGGTAAGCAATATAAATAAGACCCTCCCAAATCCCTCTGAACAGGAAGTACCTAAAAGACATCGTAGCACGGTACTTTGTGGTGTCTTCCTTCCAAGAAACATATAAGATTTGTGGGGAAACGACTCATCCTGCTTCCAGATTATCCTTGTGTTTTGAGAATGGGACCTTCACAGTTTTATCTTTCAAGACATGAGCCTTATTTTTTTATTTTTTTACTTTTAATTGGTTTGGTAACTTCTTGCCATGCCTCCGTCTGAGCCTGTATCTGCGGAGGAAAATGAACTGGAACGGGACCCTATGGAGGCTGAGGGAGAGGTGTCTGTGGCTTCAGAGGAATGTGGGGAAGAGCAGGCCGAGGCAGGCCAGGGCCCTTCAGGATTGGAAAAGGAGGAACAGGAGGGCAAGGGCCACCCCCATCTGATCAGAGAGTGGAGAGAAGGAGGGAACAACGCAGGCAGGTTCAATTACTCGGGAGGAGAGCATCCCACCCCTCTCCACAAGGAACACCTGGAGATTGAGATTTAAGGAGATGCTGTGGGGAGAGGCATTTGTCGGGAACAAACGCTGATTCTCGGAGTGTTGTGTATTGTTGCTGATCTCTTGTTCTGAGACTTCTGTTTGGAAACATGGAAACTCGGACTATTGGATTGACTGACCACGTTACTTGAATGTTTAAAGACCTCGGACTGTATTTCGGATTCTCTCTTTTGAAAACTGCTCAGGCAAGCTAGGATTCAAACAGACTCGTTAAGTTTATGTTTTCTTCCTTGTTGTCTCTATGGCCTTGAGTACTTTCTTATGCTAATCAGACTGTATTTGAACCTGCTTTCAGCCAGAGTCGGCTGAAGGGGTGTGTGTGTGTGTTCTTTTGTTGGAGGCTTGCCAGCAAATGTGGGAGCTTTTGGGGAAAAGTTGGAGCAATAAAAGAACTGTTTGACTTGCCAGCTGACTGCATTGCCTCTGTGCTGTGCCCTGGGTCATCACACTTCCACTGTATAGGAAGAATCTTTCCACAAGAGGCTTATTTGTTTTTCTGGCCTTTTATTAGCTGACCTAGGCCGTATAAACATTGAATGTTGTGCCTCCTGTACCTTTAGATATGAATTAATGATTTCCCCTGCTTATTGCCTTCATACGGTGGCCTCTTCATCTCAGCCATGATATGCAAGGCAGCCCAAAGGGTAGAGATTGGGCGGGGTGGGGGGGGGAGAGTTGAAGTGGAGGCAATTTGCAGAGAGTAGGAGACGTATTTCTTGGACCGCAAAGTAGGAATGGGAGTGTATAACACTAGATATGTCACTAGAAGGCAAAATCACAAAATTGCGTCATACTTACTTTGGCTGTGTCGTGCGGGGGAATTCACTGGAGAAAGCAGTCATACTTGGAAGAATTAGCAGTAAAAAGAAACCAGGCTATCAAAGAACATGGTGACTGGGCACCATCAGAGATGACGCCAGCCAAGAGCATAGACAAACTCAAAGAGTGCAAGATCAGAAGAAGTGGAGATACCTCAACCATGGAAGTCACCAAGAGTTGGGCTCGACTGAATGGATAACATCAGCATCATCAGAAGTATGAGTCCTCGCCTAACGACTGGAACCAGGACTGCTCTCACTAGGCAGTGAAATCGTGTGGTGTTGCATTTAACGATCACTTCACTTAGTGATGGAAATTACAGTCCCAATTAGGATCGTAACTTGAGACTAGCTGTTTAAGCCTTGCTTTATATTTCTTTATGTTCTGAGCTATGGTTGACATTAAGCATCTATATTTCTTTATTGGGACAGCTAATATTTATTTTATTATCCATCCATCCATCCACCAATCCATTTATTTATTATTTCCTAAGAGAGAAACAGATTACTGTCATAGCTACCATAATATATAACTTAAATACTTAAAATCTTTAATATTATTGTCAACCAAATTTGCTTTTAGTAGTAGCAATTCTAGTGTAAATAATTATGTCACTACGATACTGATGTTTAAATTATATGTTATAGTAATCAATTCCGCTGACCCCCATTAACTCAACTGATATTTCTTTGGTTTATAGGTGTAACATAGCAGTGATTCTGTTGACCGACCTAATAATTGACCATAGCGTAAAGGTAGATTGGGGAAATTACTTGCATCTCTTGCTTCATGCCATTTTTATAGGTAAGTTAGTTTTTGTTAAAATTGGGAAGCATTGCTAATCACCACATTGTTTTATGGCCTTGCACATTTAAGCCAAAGTGATGGTTAGTGTAAAATAAACCCAACTTTTGAAGAACAAGTGATACCAAAATTTTCAATGAGCATAGCAATGGTCTAAAAAACTGAACTCTCAGGAAGAACAATTGTTTTTATGTTTGATAAAAATAAATATAGCATGGCAAGCAATGAAAAATAATTATGTAAGAATTCTTATCTCTTGAGTATATTTGTTGTTGTTGTTAGTTGCGAAGTCATGTCCGACCCATTGCGACCCCATGGACAACGTTCCTCCAGGCCTTCCTGTCCTCTACCATCTTCTGGAGTCCATTGAAGCTCACGCCTCCTTCTTCAGTGACTCCATCCAGCCACCTCATTCTCTGTCGTCCCCTTCTTCTATTGCCCTCCATCTTTCCCAGCATTAGGCTCTTCTCCAGTGAATCCTTCCTTCTCATTAGGTGGCCAAAGTACTTCAGTTTCAGCTTCAGGATCTGGCCTTCTAAAGAGCAGTCAGGATGGATCTCCTCTAGGACTGGCCGGTTGGATCGCCTTGCAATCCAGGGGACTCGCAGGAGCCTTCTCCAGCACCATAGTTCAAAGGCCTCAATTCTTTGGCGCTCAGACTTTCTTATGGTCCAACTTTCACAGCCATACATTGCAACTGGGAAAACCATGGCCTTGACTCTTGAGTGCATGTCAACAATAAATAATGAGTAGGACTAGGCATGTTCCTTTTAAATGAACGTTTAACTCCTCAGCAACAGTAACATACAAGCACATCAATTTGACTATATGCATTTTTTTCCCCTTGAATGTAGGTCTTGATCATCACCATCCGGAAGTATATGAACACTGTAAACGCCTCCTGTTGCATTTACTGATAGTGATGGGCTCTCACAGTAGTGTCCAGTCTGTGGCTTCTATCCTTCTCAGGAACAAGGAGTTTAATGAACCCCGGGTGCTCACGATCAAACAAATAGCACATTTGGATTGCATCTTCACAGGTACTTTCCGGGTTTCTAATTAATACACATGCTAATGGGGGGGGGCAGTTCAACAAGACTTAAAATGCACTGTATTCATAATGAAAATAAAACTACAGGTAGTCCTCAGCTTACTACTTAACAGTGGTTTCAATTAACAGTGATCTTTTTAAAAAAAGTCAATTACATCCAAACTTCAAACTTTACCACTGTTACCCTACCCCAGCAGTCATGCGATTGCAGTTTGGGTGCTTGGCAGCCGGCTTACATTAACAGCCAATTTCAGCATCCTGTGGTCATTAAATGAACACAATTTGCGATGTTTCCAGCAATTTTGTCAATTTTCCAGCAAAAGGTGCCATTGGCTAACCTGGATTCGCATTTAACAACTGCGTGGTTCAACTTAAGACCACAGTAAAATCAGATTCTGTCATACGATCTCAAATTATGGCTGCAATGATTTACAACAGATATCCTAGTCGCAGTTATCATCGTAAGTCGAGGACTACCTGTAAAAGCTCTCACAGCAATAGGGTAGAAATTCTGTCTCTTGAATAGGTAATTAATAAAGCTACATTAATCAATACCTGTTTTAACATTTTTATAACAAAATTCATCAAGGGTAACAGGCCTCTCAGATCTAACAACTTAAGACGTGTACTGAAATATATACTGTATATAATAATCATTAAGTTGATTATCTAGAAATTTTCTAAACATTAATTTGTTATTTAGATCAGGATGTAAAGATCTATGAAGATGAATTAATAATATATTTAACTTACTTTTGAAGAGTACACTAATGCTATATTGCAGGCTTTTCTGTTTCAAAAACTTGCCACAGTCTGGTAATAGAATGGTTTGAAGAATTCTTAATTCCTAGTTCCAGTATAGGATATTTCCTCCAGACAGTTTTTTAAAATATTTTATTTATAGTCATGAATTCAGTTTTTAATAAATAGTATTGCAAACTTTGATTATAATTGTCTCTGTGTAATGAATATAGGAAGGGATGCAGTGGGCTCAGACATTGTTCAGATAGAAATTTCTTCATTGTTTCATTTTTCAATTCTTGTTTGGTGCATGGCACTTTAATATTTTTCAGCAGGTGGCAGCACCTCACTATTAAATATAACTATGTAGAATTATTAATCATGCATGTTCATTTGTTATATTATCCATGTGTATTAAATAAGACTGATCTTAACCACTTTCTATTTTGCAAAGACACTTATTTAGGATAGCTGTACAACAGAGAACCGGATTGGGCTTCTTCCCTAGAATGGGGTGTTGTGGGGATGTACAAAACTCTCCAAATGTAAAATATTCAAAGTTTTGAAATAGCAGTTTTCTTAACGTGGACCAATTCCTGGTGAAAATGTGCATTGAGACCAGATTGACATTCAGAACATAACAGATTATGAGTTTGGGAAACTGCTTTGAGCTTACAAAAAAAAACAACAACCCTGCTTGCTTGATAGATAAATGTACTGCTGTTTTTAAATTCTTTAATACGAGAAATTAAGACTTAATGCCTGTATGCTCCTGACAGTAGGCTCTCTTTTTCAAGCAATTTATTAAATGCAAAGTGCACTGAGCGCACACATGCTCAAAACAAAGGCAGAAACTGTTGTGGTTAATACTCTTCTACATATGCTGTTTTTGGTAAGAAATCATTGAAGAGGGTGCAATGGCTCTGAAGTTTAATCCACCAGGATTCCATCATTACTATTGTTACGAAAAAGTTTCTGCTTTTTGTATATCTCAGAGGATAAATCAATTGAATAATCTGGAATGGGGGGCGTTTGCTAAATTCTAATTATGAGGTAGCCTTTTTCACATCTCTGAAGAGAACAAGGCTCCCTGTCGTTACAATTTGTTTTGTCATTGTTTAGGACAGTGTTTCTCAACCTTGACAATTTTAAGGCATGTGGACTTCAACTCCCAGAATTCCACAGCCAGCATTGCTGGCTGTGGAATTCTGGGAGTTGAAGTCCACATGCCTTAAAATTGTCAAGGTTGAGAAACACTGGTTTAGGATTACAGTTTCCAACCTTTCCATTAATATGAACTATTTCTGAGTAGTGACTCCCCCCCAAACTGTATTAAATATGGATGATTTGAAAAGAAAATGATGAAATGAGTCCCCTTCATTAATATCATGACATCACTGGCTCCTCCCTCCTGTCCTTCCCAGTCAGAGCAAAAAGACACGTGCAGATTCCTGGACTAAAATAATGAAGTACAAAGAAATCAGAATATCTTCTGGGATTTTTTTGGAAAGTCGCTGTGAAGATTTTAAGAATGGTAATTATTATGTCTTTCTGTAATTAGGTGTTAATGATTTTATACCAGACCACCAGCCCTCTCCAATGACAGACTCAGGACTCAGTTCAAGCTCTACCTCTTCTAGCATCAGTTTAGGAAATACCAGCGCTGCCATTTCCCAGATGCAAAGCACCATTCTCAATGAAGTCAACCTTTCAGGAGAACAAGATGAAAAAATGAAGTCACTTATGGAGTTTATTACTTCAAGGTAACACTTAAATGAGGGCTTTTACTCAGCTGTATAAAAATGCTTATATTTTCAATAATAATAATAATAATAATAAAGTTGGAAGGGACCTTGGAGGTCATCTAGTCCAACCCCCTGCTCAGGCAGGAAACCCTATACCACTTCGGACAAATGGCTGTCCAGTCTCTTCTTAAAAACTTCCAGTGTTGGAGCATCCACAACCTCTGAAGGCAGGTTGTTCCACTGGTTAATTGTTCTCACTATCAGGAAGTTTCTCCTTAGTTCTAGGTTGCTTCTCTCCTTGATTAGTTTCCATCCGTTGCTTCTTGTCCTGCCTTCAGGCGCCTTGGAGAATAGCTTGACTCCCTCTTCTTTGTGGCAACCCCCGAGACATTGGAAGACTTCTATCATGTCCCCCCTCGTCCTTCTCTTCATTAAACTAGACATACCCAATTCCAGAAGCCTTTCCTTATATGCTTTGGCCTCCAGTCCCCTGATCATCTTTGTTGCTCTTCTCTGTACTCTTTCTAGAGTCTCAACATCTTTTTTACATTGTGGTGACCAAAACTGGATGCAGTATTCCAAGTGTGGCCATACCAAGGCATTGTAAAGTGGTATTAATACTTCACGTGATCTTGATTCTATCCCACTGTTAATGCAGCCCAGCACTGTGTTGGCCTTTTTGGCAGCTGCAGCACACTGCTGGCTCATATTTAAGTGATCTGCTAAGCTTTTGCAGGAAGATTTCATAATTCCATAATAATGTGAAATATTCAGCATTACTGGGCTTTTGGTTCCATGGAAATGGCACCTGAATTAGTGAATTTTAAGGGTAAATATTTCTGCTGGAAACAAAGTAAAGTTAGGATAAGCCCTAAAATATATACCTTTAGAGTTCTGTTAAGAATGCATTGCCCCACTAGGTAAATTTTAGGATTGAAACCTATCTTCCACGTAGGATGAAGTTAGGGTTAGGGTTTCTTGAATCCTGTGGTTAAATTTAATGGCAGAGTTCATTTTAGAAAATAATGTAAACAATTTAACTTTTAGCAAAGAACTCTAAATATATGTGGTTATTGTATGTTTATAAAAGGAAACATGTTTTGTATCTGAAAAGCTATACCTCTTTTCTAAAAGAGGGGTTTGATAAATCAAATAATCAAGGAATCCAAGACTTCATTGCAGATAACGAATTATTTTTGATAAATGAGCTTCTGGTTTGATATTTATTTATTTATTTTTTCCTATCTGTAGAAAACGAGGACCACTTTGGAATCATGAAGATGTTTCAGCCAAGAATCCAAGCATAAAGAGTGCCGAGCTGTTAACCGTATTTCTCAAGCATGTTGTTTCTGTATTTAAACAGTCAAGCTTAGGTATGTTTTGAAAACATTTCAATTTGTCACAATCAGTACACGTTGTAAATTTAGCAGTTTATGGAAGGAACGTGTTTCATTTAGATTTCCTCTTCCGAAATAAAAATAAACAACATGTTTTTGTAAGTTTTGTTAAAAGAAATGCGTGCCGTGTCATAATTATAATTTTGCACCCTATTAATGTTCACTGTTTCTTGCAGTTGGATTTCAGCTTGAGCAGCATCTTAGCGAAGTTGCTCTGCAGACTGCCCTATCTTGCTCTTCTCGACACTATGCTGGAAGATCTTTCCAGATTTTCAGAGCACTGAAACAGCCTCTTTCCGCAGACACACTTTCTGATATTCTCTCCAGGCTTGTAGAAACTGTCGGAGATGCAGGAGAAGAAGCTCAGGTATTTCACTTTTTCAAGAAAATTACAAAGTAATAATTTAATTTCTATCTTTCGTTGAATGTTAAATGGAGATTTGTGCCTGAAGAATATTATGTCATGGTTCCGACAGATGAAACCCTTCAAAAGAACTTCGAGGCATTGTTTACCTTAAGGGATCTTTTGTTCGAGTAGCATAATATCGGCACTTACATAATCGAAGCCAAAAAGTGAATTCCCCTCCCCTGGGCACATAGTATCAAAGCATAATTCCCTCCTCCAATTAACAGTCATAAATCATATTCCCCAATTAGCTTGAAGCGGGGACTTCCTCTCCAGTTCTCCAGCCCGCCAATTATCAGCTCTGGGCTCAATAACCTTGATTCTCACGCTAAGTTTAGTGTTGTTATGTCTAGCTGGACTCTCATTCACATCCCCCCCGTTCCAGCATCATCTAACTCTAAAAGCAAAAGGGAAAAAATGGCTACATTTCCATCTGTTGTCAATGCAAAAACATCCGATGTTAGCAGCGTTGACATACTGTATTATTTATAGCAGTTATAGAGCATGGCATTCAAAACGAATCATTTTGAACTTTTAAAAGTTATAGATCACTAGTCTTTTCTAATCAAAAAGATTCTCACACTAGGGTCGGATAATAATCTATGATCCTAAAATGATATACAGACACAAACTCTTTGTGATTGGTAAAAACCAATAGGATGGTTTTCTTCCATTTTGAGGCGAGAATGAATGAAAATTGTACTGTAACTTTATGCATATTACAATTAAAAAGCAAGTTCTGCCAGAACTGTGGCCCCACCTATATATGTGTGTTACTTCATCCACTCTAGACAGTGATTTCTCCATCCAAATGTTAAAAGCAGCTCTAGGTTACCCCGGAACTGATCAATTTATTTTCACATAAATTTTTGTGGACCACGTCTACCTTATTAGATGGATAGAATAAGATCTGTAAGAATGCTTTTCCAAGTGCATACAGTTGTAGGAAAATAGGGGAAACAAGTGGATGCTAGGCAGGATTGCTATGAGGGCCAGGAATCATTACTAACCTGTTCTGTGTATATTGCATGTTGTATTTTATCAACAAAACATTAATATGGATACTTGAGTTGTAATGCTTTTAAATATATCTGGTTAATAATAAATTGCCTGTGTACTGATTTGCTTTTTTTTACAGGGTTTTGTCATAGAACTGCTTCTGACATTGGAGTCAGCTGTTGATACATTGGCAGACACCATGAAGCATTATGATCTTCTCACGGCACTTTCCCAGTAAGATTTTATGATAGCTTGCTGTAGCATGCATCTGAAATTCTTCTTTTTTTTTTACAATATTTGGGCTAGACTTTCAGATTGTTGGAAATATGTGAGCCTTTCACTCATTGGTTCAGACAAAAGTTAAAAATATGCCTCTATTTAAAGTGTTTAAATGCTAGCGTGTGCAGAAGGTTCCAAGGAGTGGTAGGATGACAACCGCAGTGGAACAATAACTTAAGTCATGTTCCTTTTGTACATGCCCTGCGATTCTTGAATGGAACTTATTTTGACATGCTACTTTCGTTACAGTGAAAGCAGCAAGGTCAGGCAGACAGTGCTGAAAATAACACTTCTGTGATTTTAATAAGTATGCAGTACGGGATTTCAATGGTTTAGTTGCCTATCATGAACATTCCATTTTTAATATATATTTTTTTCATTGTGTTACTCTACTTGAAAGTTCAAACATAAAAAATTTTGACCGAAGCATTTAATGAATTTTAGGAAGCAAATTTATCTGCTTTGTACAGTGTCCTAGTACAAGTATCCCCAGCCCCTAGGCCAGGGATAGGCAACCACACAAGGGGTCGGGTCAAAGGTCAGGGGTGGGTCAAAGGTCAAGGTAGGGTCAATGGCTGGGGTCAAAGGTCAAGGGGTAGGGTTAAAGGTCATGGGGTAGGGTTAGGGGTTAGGGTGTACTTGAACAGGAGAAAGCTGAGCATGTGTGCATCTTTCAGATTATCTCAGGAAGTCTCACAAATACATTAGGTTTACAACACATAATTTTTAATTGATAAGGCATTTGTAATCTGTCGCTCATGAAGTGTTAGCTGCCCTGTATTCCCCTCCCTTTTCTATATGCATTTATATCCTACATCATATGTATGATGGTAGGAGCTGCCATTCACATAAGTGAGTGCTTTCGAATAAATGTGTTTTGTTGTTCGAATAAATGTGTTTTGAAGTCGTGTCCGACCCATCGCGACCCCGTGGACAACATTCTTCCAGGCCTTCCTGTCCTCTACCATCTTCTGGAGTCCATCTAAGCTCACGCCTACTGCTTCAGTGACTCCATCCAGCCACCTCATTCTCTGTCGTCCCCTTCTATTGCCCTCAGTCTTTCCCAGCCTTAGGCTCTTCTCCAGTGAGTCCTTCCTTCTCATTAGGTGGCCAAAGTACTTGAGTTTCAACTTCAGGATCTGGCCTTCTAAAGAGCAGTCAGGGTTGATCTCCTCTAGGACTGACCGGTTTGATCGCCTTGCAGTCCAGGGGACTCGCAGGAGTCTTCTCCAGCACCATAGTTCAAAAGGCCTCAATTCTTTGGTGCTCAGCCTTTCATATGGTAAATGTGTTTTAATAAGTCTTAAAAAAATGCTACCAAACTCTTCTGATTTTAGACCACCATGGATTAACATAGCTCTCCTATAACGATACATTTTGAAGGAGCCACTTTTTGCAAGGTGATGAGAAAGCATGTTTAAGAAAACCTTGCAGTTCATTTGTACAACAGATACAAGAAATATGTACTGGCCAGTAAAAGGATATTTGGAGAAATTGTAGTCCTGTTAACATTGTTCAGAATTCTTAATCTAACTTTACATCTTTTGAACTCCTGTCCTTAAGAGTGGCAGCTGGCTCATTATGTTTTAACCAATGCTGCTTGATCAATTTTCTAGTCTTATTTTTTAAGCAGCCTTAGGGGGGGTCATAGTTTTAAAATTGGAGGATATAGATATTGAAAATACAGCCTCTCCTAAACCCTGTCAAACACTCCCAGAAGGAGCATGATGCACCACAATAATGTTACATAATACAATGATGTCTAAAGAAAAAAAAAATAATGAAACGCATGAAAAAAAGGTACGTCTTCTTAATGTGTAGCATTCTTTTTTTAAAAAAAAATTTTATTAATTTTTTCAAATAAACATATGAACAAATAATACAAATATGGTGCATTTCATTAGAAAAACAAACACATAAAAAGCCTACTCATTAGGTATTCAGAAATAATCGGCGTTCCCCCCCCCTGCATGCACACTCCCTCCACCTTCCTACCTACTTCCCTCTTCCTTCCTCCCCCTCTTGACTACTACCTCTCCTCTTTCCTCCTTCCCAACTATCCTACACATCCCATCACCTTCTTTTCCACCACCTCGGATGCAGTTTAGGGGTACTAGCCGATCATCTCCTCTTCTTAAAAACAAACATTTACATTACATTTATAAATACACCAATTTTTTTTTATAATTCTACCCCTTCATCCCCTTCCCCCCTCCCCCGGACTTCCCAGAACTGAGTACAGGGATAAATACATAACATCCCAAGTCTAAATTAAGCTATCCATTCATAAATGTGTAGCATTCTTGATTAAAAAAAAAAGAAGTAAATGTTACTTCTCTCTGTGTTTGAAACTGAGGGACGTTATCCAAGTAATTTTTTTTCTCAATCAAGTCTTGGATCGAGGAATGTAATTTTTACGTGCCGTATTCTCTTTTCGTTTTAGTGCTTCCTATTACGACCCGTTACTGGGGAACAAATATGCAGCAAACAGGAAAAGCACCGGTCAGATAAACCTAGGCACAAGCCGTGTTAACAGTGGCAACTTTGTCGGCTGTTACAGCCACCCGAAAAGCAATTCTTTGCGACTGAGTTTGATAGGCGAAAGGAAGAGCGACCGACGGAGGAGCAACACGCTGGATATCATGGATGGAAGGATAAATCACTCCAACAGCTTGGCAAGGACTAGAAGCCTTTCCTCCCTGAAAGAGGGAGGCATGCACGACGTGCAGCCTACTACTGATCCTGTCAATCTGATGGCCACCATATTCTGGATTGCAGCCTCTTTGCTGGAATCCGATTATGAATACGAATACCTCTTGGCTCTCAGGCTCCTCAATAAACTCCTCGTTCATTTGCCCCTGGATAAACCCGAAAGCAGGGGAAAGATTGAACAGATGCAGAGCAAATTAAAATGGAACAACTTCCCAGGCCTCCAGCAGTTATTCCTGAAGGGGTTTACCTCTGTGTCGACGCAGGAAATGACAGTTCACTTACTTAGCAAACTCATTACAGTGTCCAAGCATACGTTGGTGGATCCATCCCAAGTAGCAGGTATTTTTAAAATGGTTTTTTTTTTGTAATTATACGGCCCAGAACTGAAGAGTTACGGTAGAGGTTCTTTTTAGGTGTTTTGTTATTAGATTTCTAGTGAACCCTCCTCCTTCAAGGCTGCTCCCAAAATGAGAAATTATAAAGCATAAAAATTGCTACCATTTAAATTAAGATAAAATTAAAATGCATTTTGTTTCCTGGGGGAGGGGGCTAACAGGAGTGTTATTAGATGAGGTTCTGAAAGGGGGGAGGAATCTAAAAATGGCCTCTCCTTCAGATAGTGCCTAGGCCAGTGGTGGCGAACCTATGGCACACGTGCCAGAGGCGGCACTCGGAGCCCTCCCTGTGGGCACGCGCGCCATGCCCCGGAGATGGCAACCGTCCTCTTCAACCAGCCGCTCGCTAACTTGTCGAGGTCCCACGTGGCCGGATGCATCCCAGCACCCATGCGCTTGCTGGCCTTTATGTGCGGGGGCCGATGGTGTCAGGCAGCAGCCGCTCTGGCCCCTGCCTCGCCTTGCCCTGCAACATGGCACCCCCACCCTGCCTCGCCTCACCCCGCAGAACCAGCCTCCTGCCCACCGCCCCACCTGCCAGAGACCCCTGGATCTCCCCCAACCCTGCCCGGCCCCCACAAGCGTCCCTCCCCAGGAGCAACATCGAGCTGGCCATGCCCACCCTGGCCACGCCCACCCATCTGCCATGACCACTGTAGCCACGCCCGCCCGGTGGGCCACACCCACCCGGCACCCGGCAATACATAAGTGTGTTTTGGGTTAAAGTTTGGGCACTCGGTCTCTAAAAGGTTCGCCATCACTGGCCTAAGCCATTTAGGGCTTTAAAGGCCAATGTCAGTA
>NW_015387846.1:120796-139708 GCF_001527695.2 Protobothrops mucrosquamatus
GCAGGATTTCCTCTAAACATATTATGTTTATTGCCTCATTTAATTCAACATTTTGATAGTCCAAGTCAGTTCTGCAAAGAAACAGCTGACAGAATAGCAAAGGTAGGTAAATAAGCAGAAATAATTCATTTTTTATTTTGTTTAGTTTTCATGGTGAAGGCAATTTGATCAAATGTGTTGTCTGTACATTCACACACACGGGTTTGAACCTGTATAGACTTTGAAAGAGTTCCGCCACTAATATTTTTCTCAGAACGCTATCCCTGAATGTCTTTCCCTCAAATCTCTTTTGGCTGGCTGCCTTAGAATCACAGTATCCAGTTTACCTTTGGTATAAGCTTTTTCCCCCCTTTTTTACTCATACTTTCTCCATCTATCATTCTTCTCCTTTTGTTTTAAAGTTCCTCAGTATTTCATCAACAGAGCCTTTGCTGTCTTAACTGTTCTTGGGTGGATGTTGTAATTGAGGAAGTCAACTTTCATAAAAAATAAAGCCACTCAAAAAGCCTCTTCTGTCGTTATGAAAGGCTCTGAGTTCATAATATCCCCACTATCATCGTTTACACCATAGACACAGCAAAAATGGGTTGTTTCACTTGCGGCGTTGACTTTAAGTCTATTTAGGTTAGCAATAAATAGATCAGATCATAAAAAGACTCCTTCAGTCAGTCAGAAATCCAGGTTCAAGCTATGGTCCAATCTTGCTCATCTCTGGTTTTTTATTTAGGGTCAAAACTATCCATCCCAGCTTAACTGCGGTACTTCAAACTATGTTGCTGGAAAAATCGGCTCTTATATATTCAATATGTTCAACAGATTACATTTGAGTGTTCTAGCAAGCAATAGGAAGAGGAGATTCAGATTCACTGTGGAAGGATGGCTATGTAGTAGAAGGACGGTGATAGCAACAGTTTAAGGTTGGGCAGTGACAATCAATTGAGGATGATAAGACATCTGCCCAAACCCCCTAAGGCAGAGGTCCCCAACCTTTTGGGCACCAGGGACCGGTTCCATGGAGAAAGGTTTTTCCACGGACCGGAGGATGCGTGGTTTTGTGTGTTGCCTGATCCCACTGATGGGGCTTTGCTTATTTGTGCGGACCGGTTGCTGGCATGCCTCGGCCCGGTACAGGTCCACGGACCGGGGGTTGGGGACCCCTGCCCTAAGGAAAGCCCGGAGTGCTGGCATCCAGAAGGTCTTTACCAAAGCAGAAAGTTGGCTATTTTGTATTGCATATAGAAAATCCAGAACACGGGCATATAAGTGGATTGTATGTATGGTGCTTTGAATAAGCTCAAAACTCCAGAAGGAGCGATGTGACAACCAGAATGGGCATCTACATTGGCGCTAAGCAACAGCTAAGAAAAACAGTATTGCTAGATTCTTGATGCTTTCATCCAAGACACCAGCTTTCAGCCCCAATTTCTAAATCTACAAATGCCACACAAACTGGGCACTCAAGTGAATGGATTTTACTCTATTTAGAGTAAATGTACCGCAGTCACTAGGATTTAAGACAATCATAACTAACAAAGGAACAACTCTATTCAGTCAATCTGCTCTAAGCTAAAACTGGATCAACACGTTGTTTGCTAAAGCATGTTTTGCTTACCCAGTCAATTTACTAACTAATTTAATATTAGTTGGGTTCATAGGTAATCTTAAGGCAGAACGAAACAAAGCACGTTATTCCAAAAATGGGATTTTGAACTCAGACAAAATCTATAGTCATAATGGTGGTTACAAGTTGTAAAATAAAGTCAGAACTCCTTTAAAATTAAATGTTTAAATAGATATTCCACTAACTAATATTTTTATTATTATTATTTTTTGTTCTCAGGTTTGTGCAGAAGAGAAGTCCCCAACTCTTGCTAATTTGGCTCACATGATGTGTTTATACAGTACGCACAGTTACTCCAGAGACTGCTCTAATTGGATTAACGTAGTGTGCAGATATTTGCATGATTCATTCTCGGAAACAACTTTTAATCTGATAACATACCTTGCAGAGGTAATCATTCTTCGTACATTAGGTATCTTTTTCAGGTATTGGATACTATTCTCCGTCTGAAGTTGCACATTTTGCTTTCTCATATTGTAGTGTTACCAAATGGATCTTCCCAGTTCTAGTTTGACACCTTAACCAGTATACTACAGGGGCTTTTCAACTTCCAAATATACACGTCTAATGTTATACATCAAATAAGACTTAGCTTATTGCATGTGAGGGCAGGTCCATTAAAGACATAGGTCAGTGATGGCGAACCTTTTAGAGCAGTGGTTCTCAACCTTTTTAATGCCGCGACCACCAACCGGTCGTAAGTCGAGGACTAAACTGGTCGTAAGTCGAGGACTACCCAACCGGTCGTAAGTCAAGGACTTTCCCTGCCCGGGAGCGCCGCACATGCGTGGTTCCGCCCCCTGCGCCGGCCGAGGCGTAGCTGGCAAGCGGCAGAGAGGGAGCAGATCGACCACCAGCTGGCCCAGCTCAAGGGAGGTAAGGCACCCACCGGAAAAGGGGGGGAAAAATGGCGGACAGCCTTGCTTGGTGACCCCCGTGAAATGGTCGATCGACCCCAAATGGGGTCGCGACCCATAGGTTGAGAACCGCTGTTTTAGAGACCGAGTGCCCAAACTGCAATCCAAAACCCACTTATGCATCGTCAGGTGCCGGGTGGGCGTGGCTATGGTAGTAACAGCAGACTGGGTGGGACTAAAAAGTTCAATCAATCAATTCCAACTTTGCAAGATCTTTTTTTTCCCCGTGAGAAGTTGAAATTGACTGATTGATTGAACCTTTTTTTTTTGTACACGGCGGCGGAGGCCTAAAGCGAAAAGGTTTTATAAAACCTAGCCGAAGGCCTAGGACTGGGGCGACGGCGTGCGTGCCCACAGAGAGGGCTCTGAGTGCCGCCTCTGGCACCCGTGCCATAGGTTCGCCACCACTGACATAGGTTATCTAATAGCTTGCTACTTTGCATTCAATGTCATTGGATATTTTGGATAATCCATTTTACGCATCTGT
Source organism: Protobothrops mucrosquamatus (assembly GCF_001527695.2). Lineage (NCBI taxonomy): Eukaryota > Metazoa > Chordata > Lepidosauria > Squamata > Viperidae > Protobothrops > Protobothrops mucrosquamatus. The sequence goes on from NW_015387846.1 coordinate 123,822, forward strand.
TTTTAGCTCTTAGAAAAGGGGATCTCCAGCATGCAGCAGTCTTTGCTGCAAATCATTTATAGCCTTTTGAGCCACATTGACCTGTCCAGAGCACCAGTGAAGCAATTCAATTTGGAGATCATCAAGATCATTGGCAAATATGTTCAGGTGAGTAATTTTAAGGGACACGTTTGAAAATGTCATTATCTTTCCATTTAGAGGAATGGATTTGGTGTTCCTCTGAACCAGGGTGTGATTTTTTTTAAAAAAATGTTTTATTCATTTTTTATTATTACAAAACATAAGTGCTTAGTAAACAATGTGATGTCCGGGTCCATTTGTTGCTCGATAGTACATCTTAGCTTCTTCAATACAAGTCTGTTCAATACTACACAATTCAATGGTTTTTTTTTTCCTGATCCTCCTTCCTTCCCATATTGTTTTCATTTTCCCAACACTACGCAAATACAGTTCTTGCTACTATTGATACATACAAAATTAGATGTACACATCCTCATCATATTTTTTCTAGTGTTGTACAAATAATAATATCAGCTTGTAACCTCTTTTCTAACCAGTTTATATTTCAATCGTATTTGCAATTAAAGTCTCCTTGTTAAATCAATATCCTGTTTTTCAGGCTCTCATTTAAGTTTGGTTTAACATCAATATTTGGAATATCTTTGCCAGTTATTATTTTCTCAAAATTAGTTACATTTGTTTAGCTAAGAATTTCATTTATACAAGCCGTCCTAGTGTTTTCATATTTCCCATATCAAAAAAAGTGCTATTCTAATTATAAATCGTATCTTTCTTATTGTAAAAGTCTGTTTATATCTAAGGGTTATCTATTCTTTTAACCATATTCAAACAGATATTTAATCATATAATGCCCCCTCTGGTAGGTTAGATCTTCTGTTTTTTAAGTCTTAACTCTAGCTTTCTTCCTTTGCCAAATAGCTTTTCCAGACCAAGGCAATTAAATTGCCAAAGAATTTTTCCTCTATTTTTATGGATGCTGCTTGAAATGGGAAAGAGAATTTAAGTAGGGCATTTTTGAAGTAGTTCATTGAAAATTTAATCCCTGGCAGATATTTAAGCTTGTTAACTGATGCCTTTTCTGAAGGTGAGGGGCATATGTAGATGGTTTGATTACCATTTTTAGTACTGTTCATCAAAAAGTCCTTGTCGCTCTCTGAGCTTGCCATTTAGTTCCCAAATATTTCATTACCAGGCTAGGTAATACCATCAGCGGGACTTCGGTTGAAGCATCTTGTTCTGTTCTTCTTTAGCTTATATATGTCTTGTGTGCCGGTGTGGTCAGTTGGTTGTGTGATTGGCCATTCATTTAGTGCAGGGGTAGACAACCTTGGCTCTTTTATGACTCGTGGACTTCAACTCCCAGAATTCCTGAGCCAGCATGGCCCAGTTTGGAAACCTCTCCCTTTCCCCTCAGCATGGCTGGCTCAGGAATTCTGGGAGTTGAAGTCCACGAGTCATAAAAGAGCCAAGGTTGCCTACCCCTGGCCTAGGGCCTAGGCCGCTTTATGACTCGTGGACTTCAACTCCCAGAATTCCTGAGACAAAATGGCTAAGCATAGAAACCTCTCCCTTTCCCCTCAGCATGGCTGGCTCAGGAATTCTGGGAGTTGAAGTCCACGAATCATAAAAGAGCCAAGGTTGTCTACCCCTGGTTTAGTGCTCTATTTAAAATCTGAGGGTCTGATTGGTTCCGTTGTTGATTGGTCATTCAAATGGTCTGGTTTCTTAAGGGTTCATGTGCTGGATTTAAATCAATATGCTTGTTAATTTCTCCTTTTATAGAATATCAGGCTTCAATAAATTCACAGCATACAAACACTTAAGAAACCAGACTATTTGAAGCTTTTATATTGGGGTTTTTGCTTCTTAATCAATACTTCAGCTACAGAAGTTCCTGACAGTCTGCATAATCGTGGTACTAAAATGAAATCTAAATCAGCAGAAATGCCAGATGCCGCCATTAGGTTTTTAGTGAGAGGGGAAATAAGGATATTTAAAGTATCCACTTCTGGATTTACTTTTAAGAAAAAGCAGAGGATTATAAATTCATTGTTTTAAGATTTTTGACTTTGTTAAAAAAAAATGTAACCATAATTTTCCATTTTGACTAAACCATTAGCAGTGTTTCTCAACCTTGACAATTTTAAGGCATGTGGACTTCAACTCCCAGAATTCCACAGCCAGCATTGCTGGCTGTGGAATTCTGGGAGTTGAAGTCCACATGCCTTAAAATTGTCAAGGTTGAGAAACACTGCATTAGAGCCTTCTTGATTGAGCCAGGTTCTAAAAAAGGAGCTATTTGTTGGGGAAATGCTCATTATTGAACTTTAATCTGGATACAGTATTATGAAAGGGCTTATTTTTGTTGTTAGGATAAATCACGCGGTGATAAAAGGGAGCAGTTAATGATAACTCTTTTTCAAATGTTATCAAGTGGAACCAATCACCCAGCAACTTAAAAACAACACCTCCTGTGCGGATGCTTTTTTTTTTTTTAATTTTCCTTCTCATCCCATTTTCTGACCTTTCAATTGGATATATTGTTTTGAATTTCATCATAAAATAAAGCAAATGCACTTAGCCAATTCTCTTCCTGTGGCGTGGCCCTCTTCCTCTGATTATTAATGGAGAACTTGGAATCTGACACACACACACACCCATGTACTTATCCTGAAATTAAGCAACTGAAGCAGCCTTTCTACCTAAGATTAACTTAACTCCAGTTGTCTGTTGTGAAATTGCTATTCATTTAAACCAAGTGACTGTAAAATAACTATGAGAAAGGCAATTAGGTTCCAAGTGCCGGGTACAACGCTAAATACTTTAGCTTGCATAATTGACATTCTCATACTTGTAAGCAGTAAAGTGCAGGCCTGTGGAAATTCTTTGAAAGACATATTTTGGAATGTGCAGGAGTATATGCAAAGCACCTCTTTAAGAATGGGGCAGCTGTGCATGCACACATATGCAGAAAAACTTAGGAGTACCTTAAGCAGCTGTGAAGATGAAAAGAAATGTAGTTATTTAACAACAAAAAGAGGAGCTTCATGCATTTTATATTCTGGGAGAAGTTTTTTTTCCTTGAGAATCGTAGAATCACAGGGCTGAAAGGGACCTGGCAAATGGACATTTATATATGTTAAAAATTCATTTGTTGACTTCACAAAAATGTAACAGCTTTATATTAATACCTCAAATGCTGTAGATTTTTGTATTTTTAAGTTATTACTGTGATTACATGTGTCTCTGTTCCTGTCTTTATTAATAGAGTCCCTACTGGAAGGAAGCGCTTAATATTTTGAAATTGGTGGTATCCCGTTCAGCCAGTCTGGTTGTACCAAATGATATTCCAAAATCTTACGGCGGTGACATAAGCTCTCCCGAAATTTCGTTTACCAAAATTTTTAACAACGTCTCCAAAGAACTGCCTGGGAAGACCTTAGATTTTCATTTTGACATATCAGAGGTAAAAGAGTTTTTAAAGTAAGGTTTCAGATTTTTTGCATACTTAATTTTCTTCTAAGTCAGGCACGTCTCACCTGTGGCCCACCGGCTGCATGTGACTGCTAGTAAGGCAGCCCCACAATATTGTAAACTTTTAACTTTATTGTGTGATTTATATATATGTATATTTAATATGCAGCTCAAAACCGTTTCTCTTCATTCAGTGCAGCCCAGGTTAGCCAAAAGGTCAGACACCCATATTTTAGGCCAGACATGTCAAACACCAGGCCCGGGGGCCAGATGCGGCCCGCGAAGTGGTTTCATGTGGCCCGCGAAGCCATCCTGGAAACAGTGAAGGAACGGCTCCCACTGCCTTGGCCCTGGTCCAGGCCGGCCGGGGGCCAATGTACAATTTTGTGGTGGCCCTCTATGCTGAAACGCATTCAGTCTTAGCTCCATAAGACCCCCCCCCCCGCATGGCTTGAGGGGAACGGTGAGGCTCCTCCAGTGGACCATGCCTTGGCACTTGCCCTGGTCCCACCCCCTTCTGCCAGAGACCCTCAGATCTGTCCCACTCATGCCCAGGCCCCCACAGGCACCCTACCCACCCAGTAGGCCACACCCACTCCATCCACGCCCACCCAGTAGGCCGCACCCACCCTGGCCACACCCACCCGGCCCCCTAAGGGCAACCGCAATGCTGATGCAGCCCTCAATGAAATTGAGTTTGACACCCCTGTTTTAGGCTGAAATTAGGGGTGTGCACATACAGGAAAAAATGGGTTGTTTTGAGCTCAAAAGAAAACATCCTATCCAGAAGACCTTTAAGTTGCCTTCATTTTAACGGAAGAAAATATAACAATATCACTATTCGGTATTTCGAAACAATGCTTGAACGATGGTTTCAGCCAAAGAAAGAGTGGGAACAGAGAGAAAGCTTCTTGTTCCCTTCATTTCATTTCAGGATCCCAAGATCCTGAAATAAATCCTCAATCCCATAAATAAATAAATAAATAAATAAATCCTCAGGTTTGCAAAATTCTATTGTTAATGCCTTTGTCCATAAAAGAGAAATTCTAGTACAGTGGTGGCGAACCTATGGCGCGTGTGCCAGAGGTGGCACTCAGAGCCCTGTCTGTGGGCACGCGCACCGCCTCTGCCAGCAGCTTGCGCAGGTCCATTAGGCCGCCGCCCGGAGCAGCAGCCCCACCCAACACAAAAGAGGCGAAGCAGCAAGCTGGAGTAGAGGTGGTAGAGCATGCCCACACCCAGCATGCCAGAGGCCATCCCAAGCAGGGAAAGCCAGATCCCCATGGTCCCCCAGTCCCAGCTAGGATTGCGTGCCTCCCCCACATCTATGCTGGGCCTCCTGCCCACCGCCCCACCCACCAGAGATCCCCTGGATCTCCCCCAACCCTGCCCGGCCCCCACAGGCGTCCCCCCCATGAGCAACATCGAGGTGGCCATGCCCACCTAGTCTGCCGTGACAACTGCAGCCACGCCCACCCAGTGGGCCACGCCCACCCAGTGGGCCACGCCCCCATGCCCCCCCTGAGGGCACCACAGTGCTGATGCGGCCCTGGCACTTTGAGATAAATAAGTGGGTTTTGGGTTGTGGTTTGGGCACTCGATCTCTAAAAGGTTCGCCATCACTATTCTAGTATTTCTAGTGTCTGTTTCTAGCCAGCCATGAAGGGCTATCAGCAGCTGATTTACCTCCCCCAACCCCCACATCCCTTTATGCAGCTTGCCATTAGTTGGCTGTCCCCCCCCCTAAAAAAAAGCAGCATTTTATGCCTGAGAAAATAAGAAGATTGGTGAAAGAAATGAAAAGGTCCTCGCAAAGAGAATGTTCTCACCCTGGAAACGACAAAAAAAAAATCTTTCTCCACTACTGCAAACATTTACCACATTAATATGTCATATAAGCCTGGATATGATGATGTATAGATCATAGTTTGTGACTTTGCATGCTCTATGGGCCTTTCTGGTTGTTGCACACTGTATGCACAGCATGGTAAACAAACTCTGCCTTACAGACCTTTGTGGAATTGGGTAATGCGTTTGACCTGAAAAATATATTTTGTCTTCATTTTATAGACACCAATTATTGGGAACAAATACGGCGATCAGCACAGCGCAACGGGTAGGAATGGCAAAGCTAAAGTCATTGCTGTTACAAGAAGTACATCTTCCACTTCCTCCGGATCAAATTCTAACGCTTTGGTTCCTGTGAGCTGGAAGAGGCCACAGTTATCTCAGGTGATCTATTGCTTAAACCTTAAAATGCAGACAGCATCTCTTTGTAGCAAAAGAACACAAACACCGTGGAAATATTTATAAGTATTTTGATTTCTTTTCCAGCGACGGACAAGGGAGAAACTAATGAACGTATTATCTCTTTGTGGTCCAGAATCAGGAATTCCCAAGAACCCTTCTGTGAGTAATTTTAAATTCCTGAAAGAAACGTGAATCCATCAATGAAAGAAATTTCCATACTAAAGTTGGTGAATTATTATTTCACTGTCCTAAGAATTTAGGACAGTGATGGCGAGCCTTTTAGAGACCGAATGCCCAAAAACTGCCCCCACCCCCATCCCCGCTCCCCCCTGCCCGTTGGGCCACCCACCACCTCCATGGCCCGCCACAGATCACCCAGGCAGCCCAGCAGCGCCATGGTGGCCACGCCCTCCGCCCACACCCTGCAGCATCATCTGCGTGCAATGGGACGCAAGGGTGGAGTCTTGTCCCCGCTGCCTGGCTACCATGTCCTTGGCTGCGCTGCTTCGCTTGGGCCGTGCCCAGGGGCTGCTGGTGAGGAGGGGGCCATGGGAGGAGGCGGGGCTGGGACGACGGTGCGTGTGCCCACAGAGAGGGCTCCGAGTGCCGCCTCTGGCACGCGTGCCATAGGTTCGCCACCACTGATTTAGGAACTAGAAAGCTTTTACATTGTAACAGAAGGTCTTGTTAGTGATTCATGGCATTTAAACCTAATTCCACAAGCTCCTGTCCTCTTAAGAGGCAACATCTGTAAACATCCATATTGGTACTCTTAATTTTACTTACGCTTACCTCTGTTACTGATGACACTGTAGGTTATCTTTTCTTCTAATGAAGACTTAGAAGTTGGGGACCAGCAAACGAGTCTAATCTCGGCCACAGAGGAAGTAATTCAAGAAGAAGAAGTGGTTGTAGAAGATAACACAAGTGAACAACAGTTTGGAGTTTTTAAGGATTTTGACTTTTTAGATGTTGAGTTGGAAGATGCAGAGGTAAGGCCGTGTAAGGGTAGCTTCATTCAAGTCTTTGCTTCAAGATTCTGTCCTTTTCCTTTGTTGTAAGCTTGTATTGTAATTAATCAAAGCACTAAAAAAAAAAAATCCAGGCGTGACATCTCTTGCACTGCCTGCCTGGAAAAAAAAGCACTGGGTCCATAATTTTATATTCTGCTGCTTGGCATACCATAACCTTTTTCTTTCATGCTAGCTATTCCCTTTGCTTTTTATTTTGATCTAATCTGATATGTAGAAATATGAACATTATCTGACATTTTGGAAATTTCCTGGTGAATTAAAGAGGGTATAATATATAATTGAGAATACAACTGTAGTTTGATTTATGTGTGGCCTTTGGCTGTAATAATAATAAATTGAAATTGAAATACAACGGTAGAAAGTCAAATGAAACTATACCCAAACTTGGAAGTATAGCATATGGTATCACACAAAACTCAACTAATACTGCACAATGTATATTGACATGAGTATGTTGAAATTGATTTGATTTTCAGCCATTCATATTGTGTCTGGGTTCATGGTGCATTTATCATCTTTTATCTGCATTTTTCTCTGTTTTTAAATAGTAAAATGTAATAACTGTCATTTATAATATACAGTTGCAGTGCATGGAAATATCCAAGGGTGGATATTGGGGAAAGCTAGAACCGTCCTTCAAATGACACCATCCCTATGGAGGTGGAAGGGGTATTCACACATAATTTAGTTTGTAACTCTGGAAACAAAACTCCTATAAGATGAGGAATTTTAGCAATTCTCGAGTTCCTCTTTCTACCAAGAAATTGGTTCTTTTCTCTCCTATTTCCAGTAATGCAAATGACTGCCAGAACTGTAATCCATTCCACATCTTGGTCTCAGCACTATCAACAACACTTCCAACTGTTTGGCATATCTCTGAAGCATTTCCCATATGCTTCAGTGGCTCAGAAAAGAGTGGGACAAATGCAGTGGGGTGTTTTAGGTGTTCTGAAAATGATGACACCGCATTTCAAACCCTCTCCCCTCCCTAGCCAGTGATCTCATTCTGGATGATTTTGAGTTAGTGCTAATTAAGCCGTTCTACCTGCAGGATTGCTTTTGTGACCATAAAAATACCTATCATGAATCAAGAGTGCATTTAAATGCTAAGCATCTGGGAAGGCCACCCAAAGAGGAATGAAAACCATAACAGCTAAACATGCTTATCAAGACTGATTAGCTCATATGCTTATGCTTTCTTGCACTGAATAAAATTTACATGCTGTACATTTCATCAAGTACATGTAGATAAAGTCCATTTAAAATGTTCGCTGCAGTTTACTTTCAAGCCGTTCTCAAAGTTAGTTGTAATATATATATATATATATATATATATATATATATATATATATGTTAACACTGAAAAATGTGCCATGCCCATCTGTTTTAAGTGTTTGTCTCATGATGTTTTTGCACCAATTTTTCTAAAACCAATTAAATAGTAGGGGAGGGGGGGGCTTGACCAAAAAAAAAAAGTTTTTCCAGAGCTTGAATCGGTCTTCTACTCCCAGCAAGCATATGCAATATAAAATAGCCTCCATTACGAAGTTATCTGTAAGTGTTTGTCCTCGTTCTAATTATGTGTGTTTTTCTTTTTGCGAACCAGGAGCTGCAGGTAAGTTGCAGCCTGGTGCAGTGGCTTGTGTCATCTGTTGTCATCTGTAGTGTACTTGTCTGTCTGTGTGCTTGAAAGTCAGGGGATCTTAGTACTGCAAAGGAATAGATGGCTGTAGACAATGTTAAGCCCGTTTAGTTCTGAAGATGAGTCTGTAAAAGAAAATATTGAGAAGAATTCTGTCGCCAATGTCCGATAACGGATATGGCACAAGAAGAAGAAGAAGAAGTGTGTTTAAACCCTTTAAGGGAAAACCACGTTGATAAAATTTAAATATACAATTAGCTTGAAGGGCTGGTTGAGACTCTGCTCTCAGTTGAGTTCAGTATTTGTGTGGCTTTGTTTTGCTGTAGTTCATTTCAGTTCTCAAGAGTAGCCTAAACCCTTTGGAATAAACCTCCTTCTCGTTACAGGGCGAGAGCATGGACAACTTCAACTGGGGAGTCCGTAGGCGTTCACTGGACAGTATTGAGAAAGGGGACACGCCCTCTCTCCAAGAGTATCAGTATTCAGGCAGCACTCCCAGCTTGAACCTGGCCAATCAAGAAGACACGGATGAATCCTCAGAAGAAGAAGGCCTGAGCGCCAGTCAGATACTGTCACGCTCCCAAATGGTAAAACCACAGATTTTTTTTGCATCAAAATAGCAGCCCTTGGATTAAAACCTTTCAAGGCTGCCTCTTGGGTTCTCATTTGCAAGGAAGGGTGGGCATCTTATGCGTTTGGGGCACAATACTAGATCCTCTGTTTCTAGATTTGGAATAGGGGTTACCCACGAAATGTGAATGACACTTGTCTTAAGTCAGGGGTGTCAAACTCAATTTCATTGAGGGCCGCATCAGCATTGGGGGCCGGGTGGGTGTGGCCAGGGTGGGTGCGGCCTACTGGGTGGCTGTGGATGGAGTGGGTGTGGCCTACTGGGTGGGCGTGGCCAGCTCTACATTATTCGCGTCAAGGGTGCCTGTGGCGGCCTGGGCAGGAGTGGGACAGATCTGAGGGTCTCTGGCAGAAGGGGGGTGGGACCAGGGCAAGTGCCAAGGCATGGTCCACTGGAGGAGCCTCACTCTTCCTCTCAGGCCATGCAGGGTGGGGGGGCTTATGGAGCTAAGACTGAATGCGTTTCAGCATACTGTAGATGGCCACCACAAAATTGTACATGGGCTCCTGGCCGGCCTGGGCCAGGGCCAAGGCAGAGGGGGCCGTTCCCTCACTGTTTCCAGGATGGCATCCCGGGCCACATGAAAGCACTTCGCGGGCCGCATCCGGGCCCCGGGCCTTGTGTTTGACATGTCTGTCTTAAGTGCTTGCTTCTAATAAAGTAAGAAATATCAGAATGGGATTTAGAATAGGTTTTATCAATAGAGGATAAATAAGGAGGTTCTTGAGTGTATATGTCATTGTAAAGCTAATGTGCCAATATATCTTGGAAAGACATCTGGTATTTCAAAGTAAACTTCTGTCATTTTTATAACTGGGCGATCATACTGACCCTAGAAAATTTACATCTACCCAAACTCTTAAGAAATAGAATGTAAAGGTTTAAGTGGAATACAATAACATTTAATTTGATTAGTAATTAAATGCCCGATTTATTTGAAATCACGTTGGATTAGGGTTAGGATTAGCTAAACTAAATTAAAAACAAGAGAATGATTTGGCTGTTTCTGATGGGCAATTTGATTAACCTTTAAAGTGTTTAGGAATTATTCTGGGTTTAAATAATACACTGATGATAACAAAAGTCTTTTTGCATTTTTGGAATCTGAGATTCTGCAGTGAAAGAAGAATGGTGACATATAGTTAATTCAGTATTTGGGGCAGCAGAGGCATCTGTTCATATAGGTTGAGTAAAACTAGTTGTGCTAAAACAGTACTTCTGATGAGTTAGCTAATGCACGTTCTTCATCAGTATTATATTATCGTTGCCCTTATGAGAATTCCAATTCTTAATATTATTTTTAAGCATAGTAGACAGACTCAAGATGCAGTCTAGTTCAGAGGCCCCCAACCTTTTGGGCACCAGGGACCGGTTCCGTGGAAAAAGGTTTTTCTGTGGATCAGAGAGTGCGTGCTATCTGCATCCCACAGATAGGGCTTCACTTGTTTGCATGGCCCAGTTTCTGGCATGACGTGGCCCGTTGCCGGTCCACGGACCGGGGTTTGGGGACCCCTGGTCTAGTTAATAGAAAGGGTAGCCTCATGTCTGCATTTTGCTTTACATTTACGTGTGAACATATGTTGAGTTTATTTTGTGAAACATGAATGGATGTTTTTTTTTTGTCTCAAGCTAAACAGCGATTCGGCTGCCGACGATGCCACACCAGATCACATCAACTTGTTGCTGCAATCTCAAGATTCCACTAGCAGTGTTGGAATGGAAGAGGTGCTTCAAATCAGAGCTGAGACTCCAAGTTTGGAGGTTGCCTCTCTAGATAATGCTAACAACACGCTGCCTGAGGTGGGGAGAAATGTGGGCTCGAGCATGGCTGATCTGTCCTCTTTCTAGCGCTGTATTTTCATTCTGTCTATAAGAATTTTCATCGTGCTGATTACATAATTTAACTTCAGTATTTCTAACCTGTTGTGGTGGCTGAAAAATTGTTTACTGGAAATGATTTTGTTTTGGGTTGGTAGACTAAAGATGTTCACGTCACAGGTTAAGAAAGTTTTGAAGTTCTTTTAATGAATTGGGGTGCAGAAGAGCAATTTGATAAGCAGGATGGTTCTGGGTCCATTTTCTTCCTGGGATGCTCTCTTTTCTATGATCCTTCCTTCTGCCTCTAATGCTCGCTTTGCCTCTTTGTGATTGGTGCTTTTGATTGGGATTTGAACCTCAGGCCAGCTTTGTTAGCAGCTGGTCAATTGAGCGGTCTTGACCAAGCCCTCGGTGTGCTAGTGGCATGATTTTAAAAATGGAAATACATATATGGAATGAGCAAGATTCCCAGCTGATTAAAAAAAATCAGTGAGTATGTTACGTATGTATTTGCCATTTCCAGCAGAAACTCAGAGCCGTGGTCTTCCTTTTACATTTTTTTAAGTGTGTGTGTGTGTGTGTGTGTGTTTGTAATTAAGTCTTTCAGCTCTTAAGCATTCATAGCCCTTTTCTCTAGTACCTTTGAAGTCTAAAATAAGTACCATGGCTTTACAATTGTCTTAAGTTGGATTCTTGTTTTGAGATAGATTAAGTGTATGTGTGTTGTTCGAAGACATTCTTTTTGAAATATGGATATTATCAGCACTTCCTGAAATAGAATCATGGCCATGGGACTGAAGTCTGAATCCCTAGTCAAGAGAATTCTCATCCTGTTAAGATTTAGGGAAGAATTTTGCACAGTTTAAGAATGGGAAGTTTGAAAATTTCCAAAACAACATGTCAGCCCTTCCTGACTTAGGTCTGCTACAACATGTGATATATAAATCATTCTAAATGTATATAAATGCATTATATATAATTTGGCTTGCATTTGTTACATTTTACGTACGTGCATTACGGCACATAACCCACATTGTCATTTTTGTGATCTTTATGTAATCACTAAACATATTTCATTGTACCAAAGTGGAGGATCTGCAGACCTCCAGATACTAGACTTCAATTGCTGTCATCCCTTACTATTATCTATGATAACTAGAGCTGGCAGGGAAAGGTAAACGTGTGTGGTGCCCAAAGATGCAAAATCATTTAGGATTATTATGTTACCTTTGCACTCAACCAATTACTATTCATAAACCATTTAAAGAAATGGCATCAAACATCAGACAGTTTTCAGCACAAAAGTTAATGCTTCAGACAGTTCATTTTCCTCCATTTACTGAATAACAGTGAGATGATGATGATGATGAGTGCATATATGTGTTGTAGAGATGTGTGTGTGTGTGTGTGTGAGAGAGAGAGAGAGAGAGAGAGAGACTGTCAGCAATCTTTAATTTCCTGGAGTGTGCCACAGGCTCTGTTTTGGCAGGAGAAATCAAATATTGAATTTTTCTCCTTGGGTCTCTGTAGTCCTCTGCAGTCACTTGTATGAGATTGTGAAATGCAATCTCTTTGGGAACCTGCAGAAGATTTATTAAAGGAAAATGTGTACCTTCAGTATCTACTATAAATAAATTCACTTCCACTGACTGCAATAGGAGGATTAATTTTATTTTATTTATATGGCCTCTCCCCTCTCTCCAAAGCACACAGAATTTAAAATTAAAGTAATATAAATACGGTAACTTTAAAAACAACAACAACATAAAAGCAAAGAAAAAAGAAATGGTAGCCTAAAGTTGAAAAAAAAAAACATCTTAAAATAACAATACATCACCTAGATCTTACTAACTTCTGACTCCAGTGTCTGGTCAAACCAGGGGGTCTTCATCATTTTCCAGAAGGCTAGTAAGGAAGGGAGACATATTTCAATGTTTTTCCTCACCCCTAACACTCATCTCAAAATCCAAAATGAGCAAGTGCTGCTCATATCTTCTTCTATCCCATTGTTCAATCATTGGCAAGTTGTGTTCTGTTTTGTTTTAGAGTTGTTTAGCATTTCTACCGCACAGCACTCCCAATTTGATTAGGTAGTAAATATACATACAGTTAGTCACCTTAAGCTCTAGCTGTTTTCTTTCATTCTTTCATCAAAAATTCATCTCACTGAATTCAATTGAGCTTAATTCTGAAGAGATGTATAAGAATTCAGCGTTAGAATTGAATAATTTTGACCAAGGAAATAATATTCGTATTTTTTTTTCAAAACTAAAATTTTGAAAAGGAGATTTTAAAATGACAAGCTACTTAGAGTAATATGCAAAAAAAAAATGCTATACTGGATATACAAATGAATCCAGCTGGTGTTTTAATTAAAAGAGATATACTAATAGCAAAAGAGTAGCCTGGATAATTTTCCTATACTGGAGACGAAAAAAGACTTCAAAAGTTTTGAAGAACTTTGTGAGAAGGAACAAAACAAAAACAAAATGAAAAAAAAATTGAGTTCTAGGACATGACAGGATTAAATATCAAGATTGTTAAAAAGTTAAAAGGAATATAATGTTGGTTTATTTGATCAAAATTAAAATAGATAAATTATCTCTGGTAAATCATTTCTAAATTTGATACCTAAATTTGGTTTCTAAAATTTTATTCTTTTATTTTAATATGTATTGGTTTTATCTCCATAATTGTAATGTTTAATAACATTAATATTTAAAAAAACTAGCTGTACCCAGCCACGCGTTGCTGTGGCTTAGTCTGGTAAAAGCGTGTGTTGTTTTTACGTCCAACAGATGGCGCTGTTTTGAAAAAAAAGCATGTTTTACCTGTCACAGGTGTGACATCTATATAATATACAGTAGGTATATAAAAACACGCGCGTATTCGAATGCAACGTTGTGTCAAATTTCAAAGCAATCGATGAAGAACCTTCGGAGATTTAAGATTTTGAACAAACGAACATTTACATTTTTATTTATATAGATGTATTGGTTTTAATCTCCATAATTGTAATGTTTAATAACCATTAATATTAAAAAAATAAAAATATTGAACAAGGAAGGGCTTTTTAACCCCAAACTGTAAAACATTAAATGGCATTTGTTTTCAGAGCAAAATAACATTGTTTTCAGAGCAAAATAACATTGTTTATACTTTTTTGAATTTGTTAATTTAGAATAACTGATGCACAAATCTTTTCAAATACTTATAGATATAGATATATATTTCAAAATGAAATATAAAAATTGTTTCTTCTTCTCCAGGATGGCTGTTCATCAGTGAAAGATGAACAGAGTACAGCTAGTGAGGATACTGGATCAGTTGCTTTGCAAGAACAGTTTGAGTCCTTAGTCTGCCAAGATCCTTTAGAACTGGAAGAAGCTTCTGAGATTCAAGAGCATCCGACTACGGAGAGTTACACTGAATCAATTTTTGAAGAGGATGTAACTCTTGCACTGAAGGAGCTGGATGAAAGATGTGAAGAAGAAGAAGCTGATTTTTCTGGTTTATCCAGGTGAGATGTTTTATCTAGCATTTGATTTGAAGCCACCAACATTGCTAGTGCAGTAATCATGAAATTGTTTGACACAATTATCCTTCCCCCGGTTTTGGATACTGTCAGTGCCCGCCCACCTCCAGTTGCAGTCCCAAACCAGATCCTCAACCCATAGGCAAGCAATCCCAAATTGCTCCATTACTCTCAGGATATGCCCAAATTACCCCTTGGGTATAATAACCTCCAGTTTGCAAACCGTTATACCAGAGAGAGTTCACACGTTGAACTAATCTCAAAGTTGTAGTCCTGGCTTGTTGAATAAGTCATAATGGATGCATCCATCTACCTCAATAATCCGCAAAGAAACTACATTGCGCTGAAAATGTGGCGTGTTAATGCAAGTCGTATTCTCTCTCAATGTATTTTTTTACAAGATTTTATTGATTTTTTTTCTGACATACATATAATAATTTTTCAACCAACATGCTGTCTGGATTTAAAAATGCTAAAACATATTTAATTCCTAATCCTTCATTCTTTCCTCTAGCCATTGATAAAATAAGTCCCAAGTTTGGTAATATTCTGTTTCTTCTTTTTCTTTCAATCTCATAGTCAATCTGTCCATCTCTGCGCATTCCAGTATTTTGTTAATTATTTCTTCCTCTGGTGGCGTTCCTTCATTTTTCCAATATTGCGCAAATATTATTCTTGCTGCTGTTGTGATGTGTAAAATCAAATATAGGCTTTGTTTGTTCATCTTTTCTGGCATTATACCTAGTGGGGAAAAAAAATTCAGGTTTAAAGTCTACATGTTCTCCCAATATCTTTTCTAACCAAGTATGTATCTTTTTCCAATAATTCTTTGCTTTGTCACATGTCCACCATCTCTCAATGTATTCTTTTTTTTTTTAATTATTTTTTATTATTATACATCTTTCAAACATAAAATGCATTAACATACATACATTTCAGTTCTAACATTACACATTTTAAGTTATATAACTATTAATGCATACTTATAATACCATCCCGACTCTCCCCCCACCCCATTATCCCCCTCCCTTCCCCCCCCTTCCCCTCCCTCACTTCCCAGAACTGAACCCAGGGTTACCAAGCCATTATAATATCCACAACTTATCTACCATACTCTCTAATTTTAAAATAAACAACATCCTAATTTCTTTAACCCCCTTCATAACATTCATTCTACTAACATAAGAAATTTTTTTATTCATAACCTACATGATAATTTTTTATCTCATATCTCTTCTGTATATAAACTATCCATCTTTCCCATATTTTAATATATCTTTCCTGATATTGATCTTTCAAATACGTGGAGATTTTTGCCATCTCCGCCAGGTTAGAAACCTTATTTCTCCATTCATCCGTTGAAGGCAAGTTTTTTTGTTTCCAGTATTGAGCTATTAATAATCTTGCTGCAGTAATAAGATTTAACATCAAAGTCACTTCTTGAGTATTTAAATCTTCGGTTATCCCTAACAAAAATAGCTG
>NW_015387846.1:140340-167400 GCF_001527695.2 Protobothrops mucrosquamatus
CTCAAGGGTCAATTTGAGTATGGCCATTTTCACCTCATCTGTTTCTGCATTGTGGAGATTGCATGGGAAATTTTTCTACTTCATTCTTCTGCTTATTAGGACAGTATTCATTTCTAAACTCACCGTCTAGAATGACACTCATATTGACCTGTTGACTTCTTTCACTGCAAGATTTTGCAGAAGATTGATTTTTAAAAGGGTCTCAGTGTAATTTTGCATCTCTTCGTTCACCCAACCCTTCCCTTCCCTTCTTCCTTTCAGGTGATAGAGTTACATGGAAAAGGAGAATTTAGTCTCAGGTATAAAGCATCAGTCATAATAGAACAGGGCAGCCTCCTGCCCAAATAAAATATTTGTGGGAGGGGGGGAGCAAAAGAGGGGAGTTTGTGCAATTTCTAATTTTCATTTCTTTTAAATGTTTCCTCCAAAGCAAAAAAAAAAAAGAAGCAATGTTTAAGTAATTGCTACCAAGCCAAGAATAAATATGAAAGAATCTACAGTAAAAAAATAAGTAAAGCCTCTAAATTTTTCCCACATGCAAACGCCATTTTATTGCATTTAGATGATTCAGAGGAGATTTGGAGCCATAACACATGAATCGGTCAGTTTCCTGGGTGAGAATCTGCAGCGAATTGGAACAAAATTTAAAAGTTCATTGGAAGTTATGACGACGTGTTCAGAATGCCCCACTGTTTTTGTGGATGCCGAAACGGTAATATCTTATATCTGTGTCTACTTGCTAACTGTTCTGATTAGGGCTTCTTATTAGTAAACTAAGGAAGTTCTTTATTTTGGAATTTGCCAAGAACATTTCCTATCATATATATATATATATATACATATATTCTCTTCAGTTGGGAACACATGTTATTGGAAGCCCACAGGATCAACAGACTTGTCTTCTCTCTATCTCTGTTGACAAAACTCATTGCCCCATGATGTCAAGTAAATGGATCTAGAAAATGAACTTTCAAAAGTGCTTGGTATTCTTTGCACAAGCACCTTAATCCAGTGTGTGTGTGTGTGTGTGTGTGTGTGTGTGTGTGTGAGAGAGAGAGAGAGAGAGAGAGAGAGAGAGAGAGAGAGAGAGAGAGTAAGTAGCTGACTTTTACTTATTCATTATTACTGGGTCTTGATTCTTCTCATTTGCTGATTGGTATTAGATCAGTCTATTCTCCAGTAACCTTCAGGATAATGATAAGTTTGTCCTTCATAAAGTAGATACACATCTCAAGTTGCATTTGGGAAATGAAATACTCGCAAATAAAAGATAGAGCAATATTTCCAGTTCGGGCATTGCATTGCCAAGCTACTCATCCCATTAGCACTCCAAACAAGTCATGCTGTGCTATCAGCTTGTTTATACGGCATCTGCAAACTTTCAATTCTGCAGAGTGATTTTCTGCAGGAGAGAAAAATGTTTACATCAAAATGTTATGCATTTGCTTCCCTACAAGTTCAGCATCTTGCATTATTATAATACATCAGCGGCTCCCAACCTTTTCTATACCCCGCACCCCTAGAACGCTTCTGATATATTCTCGCACCCCTTACAAAAGTTTGAAATAACGGCAACGAATTATGTATATATGCTATAATTTTGAAAACCCAAGTTTTTGCACCCCCTGGAATATCGTCTCACACCCCTGGTTGGGAACCCCTGCGATACATGAATTGCATCTTTTATCCATCATTTTAATAGATAATTCTTTAGTAACAGTACTTAACAAAGGGGTGCATATTTTAATCCATCATTTAATAGATAATTCTTTAGTAACAGTACTTAACAAAGGGGTGCATATTTTAATCCATCATTTAATGGATAATTCTTTAGTAACAGTACTTAACAAAGGGGTGCATCTCATCTAGGCAGTTCTTTTTTTAAGATGTACATTTCTGTATTTTCATGTGTCATGTAGAATAATTATTTCTGGCAGAGGTATAGAGTTGATATTAACAAGGGATATAATTTGTATTGTATAAACAATTCCGGCAATTTCCTTAATATTTGGAGGTATTTCTGTAATCTTAGTAGATGTTGCAACATGTTTAAAAATGTAAATAAGTACATATTATATTTCACATGGAACTAATTAATAAGGTTTTTAAACATTTTTTTTGTATTACAGTTAATGTCCTGTGGTTTACTAGAAACATTGAAATTCAGTGTTCTGGAGCTTCAAGAACATTTGGACACTTACAATGCTAAAAGAGAGGCAGCCGAACAGGTAGTTAATATTTTTGTAAAGTATTACACTGCATTGGATAAGTTAATGATCATTGGAATTTTATATAACATATATTGGACTCTCCTACAGTGTAGTGTGAATTGAGGGAGGTCAAAGACCATACGACATATATTCACATTTGAAATAGAATGCATCCACTAGACCAGGGGTAGGCAACCTTGGCTCTTTCATGACTCGTGGACTTCAACTCCCAGAATTCCTGAGCCAGCCATGCTGAGGGGAAAGGGAGAGTTTCCAAGCTGAGCCAGGCTGGCTCAGGAATTCTGGGAGTTGAAGTCCACGAGTCATAAAGCGGCCTAGGCCAGAGTTAGGCAACCTTGGCTCTTTTATGACTCGTGGACTTCAACTCCCAGAATTCCTGAGCCAGCCACGCTGAGGGGAAAGGGAGAGGTTTCCAAGCTGAGCCATGCCGGCTCAGGAATTCTGGGAGTTGAAGTTCACGAGTCATAAAAGAGCCAAGGTGGCCTACCCCTGGTCTAGGTCTTCTTCAGAAATGAATGTTAAAACAGTAAAAAAAAAAAATCTTTTAAAAAGTAGCATTTCAAAAGGAATAGAACTTCCAGCAACTTCAAAGAATTCTAGTGTAATGATGAGTTTTTGCAAATATAATAATAGTAGAACACTTGTGTTTTCGGAACCAGAATTTGATTGTCTGGAAGGAAACTGACTTGTAACTGACATCTCCTGAAAGCTTCCTTTGTCTCAGAAATACGCTCTGAACCGCCTTACACCTTTGCTCTGCCCTAATCATTCAGAGATACCGCAAGGAACAACAAGCTGAATACAGAACTATAACCATAGACAGTATTTGACAGTCTCATTATAGAAAACTCAAGTTAAGAGTTCCTATTGCATTAGAATGACAAAAGGTCAATAAAGTGCCTGCCCATCAAACTATTTTTTTAAAAAAGAATGATGCTGTGTTATTTTGGTATTCTGAATATTGGATGCTGTGCAAGAGCAGAAAGAAAGTACAGTAAACCCCAGAAAACAAAATTGGTTTCTGGAGCTTCCTACTGGCCTTATTCTTTTGATTTTACTTTGATCTAGGGCAGGGGTAGGCAACCTTGGCTCTTTTGTGACTCGTGGACTTCAACTCCCAGAATTCCTGAGCCAGCCATGCTGAGGGGAAAGGGAGAGGTTTCCAAGCCGAGCCATGCTGGCTCAGGAATTCTGGGAGTTGAAGTCCACGAGTCATAAAAGAGCCAAGCTTGCCTACCCCTGTTCTAGAGAAAATTGGTTTTCCCCGCTTGCCTGGGTTACATTTCCATGTTCTCCCCTCCCTTACATTTAATTTCCATTTTATATTCCACTTTGGGGAACTAATAATAAACTAATACAGGTAGTCCTCGGCTTTCAACCACAATTGAGCCCAAAATTTATGTTGCTAAGCGAGACGGTTGTTAAATGAGTGTTGCCCCATTTCACAATCTTTCTTGCCCCTGTTGCTAAGTCAGTCTCTGCAGTCGTTAACTTAGTAACGCGGTTGTTAAGTGAATCTGGCTTCCCCGTTGACTTTGCTTGTCAGAGGGTCGCAGAAAGTGATCGCGTGACCCCCGGGACACTTTGACCGTCATAAATACGAGTCAGTTGTCAAGTGCCTGAATTTTGATCACATGACCCACGGGGATGCTGCAACGGTCGTGAAGTGTGAAAAACGGTCATGAAGTCACTTCAGTGCTGTTGTAACTTCGAACAGTCACTAAATGAACTGCTGTAAGTCTAGGCCAGGGGTAGGCAACCTTGGCTCTTTTATGACTCGTGGACTTCAACTCCCAGAATTTCTGAGCCGGCATGGCTCAGCATGGAAACCTCTCCCTTTCCCCTCAGCATGGCTGGCTCAGGAATTCTGGGAGTTGAAGTCCACGAGTCATAAAAGAGCCAAGGTTGCCTACCCCTGGCTTAGGACTACCTGTACATCAACAGATAAGAATTAATATCTGCTTACATTATGTGGGGGAAATTGCAATTCATTTAATATATATTTGTGAAAAACAAGAAAAAATATTTTTATTCTAGAGGGAAAGAGAAGTAGATATTAGGAGCGATCTTTGCTGCGCCACCGTTGCACTGAATGTGAATCTACAGTAGGATTTATAGAATCCTTGTCAGTCCTTGCACCTATAGAGGTGATTAAGGGGAGAATGTTTCAGCGCCCCTATTCTTCCCTTCTGCCCCTATGTGTTTTTTAGAAGTATACAAGAATAAATGGGGGGGGGGGGGGAATCCGTGGAACCCTTTTGGAACACTTTGTGCAGGGATAAGGTTATGCTTCAGGGTTACGTTATTTATTGCAATTCTGCTCCACACTTGAAGTAGTAAAAGAGGAAGTAAAAAAGAAGAAGAGCCATGGATGCTATCAAATGAAACAAAAAATGTCAAAAAGAAAGATGTGTTGGGCTCCATGCCATTAATTGACATGCTAGCGTTTAGAAAATTCAATTTGTTCTCAAGAGAACGCACAGTCCTAATTCACTTACCGAAAGCCCTAATTCAATATACTAATGAAAAATTAGATTTTTGTCCTCTTGTATACAAAGGTTAAAAAAAAGTCATAATCATAGTTGGGTTCATTATTCTGCTGGCATAGAGCTGCCTGCAACTTGGTCTAAAACATAATTAAGTTTTATTCCATTACAGTTGGTGAATTAAAGCACATTCCTCACTGTCTATCATTGAATTCAGTAGGTGCTACAAGTATGTAATTTGAGGGGGTTTTATGTCTGTCCCTACATGTGCATCCATGGTTGCCTGGTTCTCGTCCAACACTACATGTAAATGTGATTTGCTTCAGGTTTAGCAAGCTATCAGAACTCACCCATAATGGCTTAGTGTTATGAATTAAAAATCACGGCTTGTTCATTGAACTAAGGTTAAATAATGTTAGTGATCAGCGGGCCGGATTTTATACATGAATCTGTATTTAGAAAAGAGACTAGATTTTACCTCTTTGATGATGTATTGGTATTTCAATTATCTTCTCTTTATCATTTCAAACTACACATCAAAGTACACTATAAAAAGTGACAGTTTTAAAGGTATGCGTCATATATTTTATTACCTTTTTTTCTGAATATGTCCTTTAAATTAATAGGTTACATTATAACGTTCTGTGATTCAAGCAAAATGTGTTTTCTGTGTCCAGGCTCATGTAGGCATCCATGATTTTGCGTTGACTCTTTCAGCTTGCTTCTATTTTATTTTGCAGTGGCTCAAAGACTGCAAAAGGACGTTTGGCACAGATGATGGTATTCACGGAGCTACTACGGATGCTCAGGTAGGCCTCTGCTTCCAGTTACTTTGTCTGTTTATGTCATGCGTAAATATGAAACCATACATGCGGCAGAACGATCAGGTCCTCATGTTCCCAGCAGGTTAAAAAGTAACATTTTTTTTCATTTTAGCTATCAAAAATATCTCTCGGGAAATTTAGAACGTATTAAGTATTGGCCTGGAAATAATGGATTCTTCTTATTAAAAAAAAAAAAAAGCCAGCTTGTGGGTCTGAGTCTAATAACATTGAACAGATAACCAGGAAAGATGGAATCATTGTTCAAACACTCCTCTGTCTGTTATGAAGCTGCTATTGCAAGGAAGAAATTTGGTATTCTGCATATCGGTTCATCAGATAAATAGCTTGTCTGGCACAGAAGCTAGGCTGCCTCAAATCTAATTAGTCCTGTGACCTGCCTGGAAAGTAATATTAAAAATAATTAGTTGGACCACGAAAATCTGATCTGAAGTGTTTGCAAAGAGCTATCAACAGTAGAAAACACAGATTTCTTAAAACCAATAATTACGTTAAAGCATTTTTGAAAGGATCAATAACTGCAGAGTATTAGTAAGTATATAAAAATACTGTTAACAGGGGAAAAAAATCAAATATATCCATGCTATTTCTGGGGTATTGGTGGTTTGATTTTAAACTATTTGATGAAGACGGATGGCCAACTATAGCATTGCCCGGGAGCTGTTATATTCTTTTTGGTTTACTAGAACTGACAGGAAAAAAAATCTTCTGAGTTATCAGAGTTATCTTTGCATCTGGAAAAAAACAACTGGTGGATAGAGTCAGATCTTCTGATACTACTCCTAAGAAGATTTGTTTTGTCCAGACTTGGAGAAGAAGCAGACAGATTATAATTTTTTTTAGAAAATGTTTAGATTTTATTGTAATTTACTCTCATTTTTTTATTAAGAAGTTGGAAGGCGGTTCCAAGGAGAGAGTTAAATTTTAAACAGTAACAGATTTGGTTTTTCTTGGTAAGGTAGATGCTAGTAAGTAACAATCTGTAGCAAATTTAAGCCACTGCCTTTCCCAGCTACCTATTAAAGAGTTGGGGCATTTTTAGCACGCAGAAGACTGAAGCGGAGAGATCTTCAACCACTGAATTATGCAGAAGTTTGTAGCTTTTTCTTTCCCAGATAATGTAAGTTTCAAGAAATCAGAGTCTAGCTCAGGGGTCTTCAAACTTGGCCCTTTTATGACTGGTGGACTTCAACTCCCAGAATTCCTCGGCCAGGCACATGTGCCTGGCTGAGGAATTCTGGGAGTTGAAGTCCACCAGTCATAAAAGGGCCAAGTTTGAAGACCCCTGGTCTAGCTGACTACTGTGTGAGCAGAGTGTGGGGGGAACTTTTTTGGCAATAAGAGCACTTGATCATTCAAACTAGTGACCCAGAAGAAGCAATGGGATTCCCTGTACTTTACGTGTTCGTGCCGAAGTTAGACAGTAACCTGTCCACGGTGCTTTCATTTGGATTCTTGCGCGATCCGAGATGGTTGGACTCGGCACAAATGGCGCATTCCACTTCTCTGATTCTAGAATATTTATTTTCTAGATAAAAAGTATTTCCCCCTTCCCTCAGATAGTGGTGTTGGTTTTTTTTCAAATAGCAGTACTTGCAAAAAAATTTATTAGGAAGCTGTCATTCTGATCTCATTTCAGAAGGCTATCTTGCACCGTGCCTGTTATTTCCAAAACAGAAATATCAATTGGGAAAAGAGTATCAAGCTTGACTACGGCCACCTAACGCTAAAATAGAAGCCCGCTGTCAAAAAGATTGAAAGCTGGCTAGACATCCTCTAGGGCACGGGTCCCCAACCCTTGGTCCATGAACTGGTACCGGGCCGCAGCATGCCACCAACCGATCCGCACAAATGAGCAAAGCCCCATCCGTGTGGGATGCGGGCAGCACACAAAACCCCCGGTCCATGGAAAAAACTTTCTCTACGGAACCGGTCCCTGGTGCCCAGAAGGTTGGGGACCTCTGCTCTGTGGTGCTGACCTAGCCCTGTTTTCAGGCTAGAGATCTAAAAGGAGTCAATATTTCTGTTCAGCTTGAACACAGAACCACCGTTAGGAAGACCTGGGCCATGGCCTGCTTGATTGGGTCACAGTCCTTTAGTAGGCAAGGAAAGAGGCCCGCACTATTGCCGCTTCAGAGAAAGCCAGAGACAGCACAGAGTGAGCTTGGAAGAGACGAATCTGGTAGCCGTCTCCAGGGTCAGTTCCCAATCTTCTAGGTCAGGGCTTTTCAACCAGTGGTACGGGTACCGCCTGTGGTACATTGGCACCTGGCAGGTGGTACGCGACCATCCTAGAAAAGTGGTAGCGGGGGAGGGGAATGAGCTGAACCGGTGGCAGCACCACACAAGCCTGAGCGAGAGACGGTTGGAGCTGCAGGGCTGTCAGGGCTCAGCGGAAGCGCCAGGATCAGTGCTGCTTTCCAGCTGATTGGCACTTTTTCAGGGCTGTCAGGGCTCAGTGGAAGCGCCAGGATCAGCGTCAGGCTCCTGGCGCTTCTGCTGAGCCCAGAAGAAGCGCCGATCAGCTGGAATGTTGCAGCATCTCCAGGGTCTTGTGATTTACATTCAGATGCTTGGCAACTGATTCATATTTATGACGGTCACAGTGTCCCAGGGTCATGTGAAGTGACCAAAACCTGCTGCAACCACCCAGCAGACGGGGGGGGGATAAAAACCAAACACCCCCCCACCCCACCCCCGCTGCCAATCCTCAACAGAAATGCTCACAACAATGGAAACCTCGGACAGGAGGAAGAGCACCGCCGGGCGGGCAGGCAGGTGTCTTGCTCGGCTGTGGCTTGGGGGGCACTTTTTTCAGTGCCATTGTAACTTCGAACAGTCATTAAGCGAACTGTTGTAAGTCGAGGACTACCTGTACTTTATCACTTTTTTCCTTTTTTTTTTTTTTGGTCATCAAGTTTTTGACACCTTGATAAGCGACTGGTGGTACTCGGATATTGCCATATCCTAAAAGTGGTACAATGGGTGAAAAGGTTGAAAAGCCCTGATCTAGGTGATCCAGCTTTGACCAGTTGAGAGTAGCACGTGAGCTTTCTTTTGAGTCTTTGCAGTGTTTTTTTGTTTATCCAGGAGGGAATAATTCTCTTTTTTTTTTCCTGTTAAGAATATGATCCTTTATTCCTTGCAGAAATGTTCTCTTCTGTTTTCCCGCTCCCGCTACAGTTACCTCTATCCAGGAATGCCCTATATGAGTACTTATCGCGAAGTTCCTTTAAATGCATGAAGTTTGATGTCTGCCTTCATCGTTGTCGCTTAAACCTATTTATCCCCAGTTTTCTTCTCTCTCCATTCATTATCTTGTCACTATATATTTTGGTCATTTTGCATGATAACAAAGCAAGTAGTACAGCCAGCTGTTCTATCATCTACAAATAGTATTATTTTTATACCTGCATTAAATTCTTCTTTGGAAGGTTTTTTTTTGCTTTCGCTTTAATTATATCTGGGACGTTCTAAGACCTGCGGAAAATAAAGTTCTATACTAATTCTTGATCTTTTTTCCTTTTTCTATTTTGTGACCCGCACACCTTCTTGCTTAGCATTTGGAAATTCTAGCAGTAAGTGATGGCTCTTGATTTATCGAATAATTAACTACGCCAGTAGCCAAGCTGGCTTTCATTGTCTCTTGTCCATTTGTGATATCACAGTTGTTTCATTATAAAATATTACGGAAATAACCATTGCTTTGCTTTATCTATAATTCTAACTCTTCAGCAGTCTTTTTAGATGGCAGAATATTGTAGCTCTAGCCAATTATTCCGTTGTTAGTTTTGCTTATTTATTTTAAATCCATATTAACAGTCATATCCACTAATACAGTTACATACACAAATAGAGGTGATACTACGCTTCTGTTCACGAATCCATTACCTTGAAATATTATTAAAAATAATCAAAACATTAAGAATATATATACAGACTGTATCAAAAGTCAGGCTTCACGGCCAGCCACAAGGAATGTTCGAAGGCCACACGTCAAAAGAGAAAGGAAGCATTTAGAAGGAAATGGCAACCAATTTGATTGTTTAATTTATAGAATAAATTGTGTACGGGGCCTGATTTTTGGTACACCCTCTATGTATGTATGTTTATATGTTGTGTGTGTGTATACAGAAATGATACCTTTATTTGCAATACAATAGATTGAAATGTGATTAGGGCAGTGGTTCTCAACTGATGCAATTCATTTCATAGTAAGACGGAGCCCACATATGCCAACAGTCCCAGAAAATCTGGTTTTCAGGGCACTGGACATGATATCACCGGTCCTTTTTATCCATTTGCCTAAAGGCTGGAGAAAGAAGGGGTTCATGTGTGGTCCTGACCCACCCTGTCTTCAGCCACCATGCCTTTGGGGGACTAACTTGTGTTCACTTAAAATTATTACAGTTCTCTGTGTCATCTAGGATCCAGCATCCGATCTGATTCGGTACATTTTGTCAGGCGAAATGAAGCGGTGATAGGAGTTCAGGCCCATTTGACCCTTCAACCTTCTGCGTTGGGGGACTCAAGTCGTTGCACCACCTCGCAACCTGGACAGATGGCCGTTGAATACAGTGCGAGGTCGAGATCCGTCACGTTTGAAGATGCAGGATGAAAACTTTTCCTCACCCCCCTCATCTCCACGAGATCGTGCACCTGTGTGCTGGTTGTTATCTGAGACAGCAGTTTCTTGCCATTTTGAGGAAATGTTGCTCACTTGGCTAAGCACGCTGTAATTTCAGGCCTCGGTCATAAGGCCGAGACCGTGATTGGAGGCAGCCGGTTGGGGAGGGTGGGAGCCACAGTTGCCCTAAAGCAGTGATGGCGAACCTTTTAGAGACCGAGTGCCCAAAACCTGCCCCACCTCCCTGCCCCTGCCCGCTCCATCCACGTTCCACCCGCCCGCAGGGCCACCCACTGCCTCCATGGCCCACCACAGATCACCCAGGCAGCCTAGCGGCGCCATGGTGGCCACGCCCTCTGCCCGCACCCCGCAGCAGCATCTGCACATGACGGCGCGAGGGCGGAGTCTTGTCCCCACTGCCCGGCTGCCATGTCCTTGGCTGCGCTGTGCTCGGGGGTGACTCTCCTCCGGGGGGCTGCTGGTGTGGAGGGGGCCACGGGGGGAAGCAAGGCTGGGGCGATAGCGTGCATGCCCAGAGAGAGGGCTACGAGTGCCACCTCTGGCACACGTGCCGTAGGTTCGCCACCACTGCCCTAAAAGAAGGAAGATCCACGCAGCAGGACACTGTTTGCCCATTGCGCCCCTGGGAAGTAGCTTTGAAAAGGGACCTAGGCAAGGATTGTCGACGAGAGGCTGGGATAGATGGGAAGGAGGCTTGAAAGGGCATCGTGATGGTGCTTGAATGGATGGCTAGCTTGTCTCCTCTCTCCCCCCGACAGGGCTGGAAGACTTTTTGTTTTAGGGTTTTCTGGTCTGATGGAGGGGAGAAAATGAAATGCCATGCCCCAAGTGGCATATCCAGAATTGCCTGTAAATAAACGACTGCCGGTCTCGGCGGGAGGATATTGGGATTATATCGGTAGGATGGACATTATTTGATGGCGTGCTTGACCGGATGTGCAGTGAAAGGTTGAGAACCACTGTTCTAAAATTAGAAGCGACAGATCACCCAAAATGATACAAACTTTTTTTTTTCCCCTGCTGGAGCATGGCATTTTCTGAAATGTCATCAGCATCCCCCTTCTCTTTGCTGGAAATGGCTGCCCTTCTTAAAAGCCAAAGTTTATTACGTAGCCAGCAAGAGAATATTTTACTTTTTTAATGCTAAATCCACAGATGACTTAGAAGCACTTGTTTTTCTCTGATTAGCTTCTTCCTCCATTATCTTAACCTTTCTCCTCTGCAGTAAGCGAATAACTTTTTATATTGCAAATTCTGCTCGACGCCAGTTGTATGCTATTGTCACTTCTTTGGTTAATGTATTGCTTTTCGAATAACCACTTTTTATTTTATTTATTTATTTGCAGGAACTAGAGCTGTGTCGGAGGCTATATAAGCTGCATTTCCAGCTGCTGCTTTTATTTCAAGCCTATTGTAAACTTATCAGCCAAGTGAATGTAGTGAAAAAAGAGGCAGAGGTAAAGAAAATGCCAATGAATTTGCTTTTACTACAAGATTTAACGCTAAGAATTACATCTCTGATGATAATAACAATAACAATAACAATAATAATAATAATAATAATAATAATAATAATAATAATAATAATGGAAGGGACCTTGGAGGTCTTCTAGTCCATCCCCTGCTCAGGCAGGAAACCCTATGCCTTTTCAGACAAATGGTTGTGCAATCTCTTCTTAAAAACTTCCAGTGTTGGAGCATCACAACTTCTGGAGGCAGGTTGTTCCACTGCTTAATTGTTCTGTCAGGAAATTTCTCCTTAATTCCAGGTTGCTTCTCTCCTTGATTTGTTTCCACCCATTGCTTCTTGTCCTGCCTTAGGTGCTTTGGAGAATAGCTTGACTCCCTCTTCTTTGGGGCAACCCCTGAGAGGCAATCCCTAAAATCTCTGAATTAAAAGATTAAATCTATATAAATAAAAATGTAAATGTTCGTTTGTTCAAAATCTTAAATCTCCGAAAGTTCTTCACCGATTGCTTTGAAATTTTGACACAACGTTGCATTCGAATACGCGCGTGTTTTTATATACCTACTATTATATAGATGTCACACCTGTGACAGGTAAAAACGTGTTTTTTTAAAAAAAAACAAACCACCATCTGTTGGACGTAAAAGCAACACACGCTAACCAGACTGAGCCAGAGCAACGCGTGGCCGGGTACAGCTAGTAGACTAATAAGAATGGCTATGCATTGTGACCTTTCCGCTTTTGTGCTCAAGTGTGCACTCAAAGCGTTTGATAACCCGTAAAAATACAAAATTCGATAGCTCATCAAAGGGTTAGAAAATATAAACTCATATTAAAATTAGCTAAACATTAAATCAGTTTGAGACTTGATCCTCATCCAGTTTTATCAGATTTCAGTGAAGCACCTAAGCACCGGTATATTCACCATAAATGCTTGAGGTATTTATGAGAACGTAAGTCAATATATTTAATTGTGATAGCTTAATTTCTCATCTCGCCTTAAATAATTTAAACATGCTTTCTGCATAAGGCTGTAACAGAGTAAGGCGGGGGAAATGGCTCTGCTACAAAAAAAAATGCACGTGTCTCTTTTTTTCCTAGGTAATAAACATGTCGGAAGAGCTTGCTCAGCTGGAAGCCTTCCTGAAAATAGCTGCCGAGTCTGTTTCTTATAGCAGTACTGAAGAAATTCATATCCCAGAAGCTTCCCAGGCCAGCACAGAGACAGCCATTCATTCGCTCATTGAAACCTTACGGAATAAGGATTTTTTCTCTGCTATAGCACAGGTCAAAGCGTTCAGGTACTGCAAAATGGCTTTTGCTAACATTCCTTAACTTGAAAAGGATACAGCTGGGAGTGGGTCTCACGTAAATCTGGTTTCCATGGAAAGGAAGAGCGCCGTAAAGTATTGATAACCTTTAATACCAATAGAAGAGACTATATGGCAGTGGTGGCGAACCTATGGCCCGCGTGCCAGAGGCGGCACTCAGAGCCCTCTCTGTGGGCACGCGCGCCATGCCCCGGAGAATGGCAACCGTCCCTCTTCAACCAGCCGCCCGCTAACTCACCGAGGTCCCACGTGGCCGGATGCATCCCAGCACCCATGCGCTCGCTGGCCTCTGTGTGCAGGGGCTGATGGTGTCAGGCAGCAGCTGCCCCCGCCCCTGACTCGCCTTGCCTTGTGACAATGGCACCCCCGCCCTGCCTCGCCTCTCCCCGCAGGACGAGCCTTCTGCCCACCGTCCCACCTGCCAGAGACCCCCTGGATCTCCCCCAACTCTGCCCAGCCCCCACAGGTGTCCCTCCCCACGAGCAACATTGAGGTGATCACGCCCATCTTGGCCACACCCACCCAATCTGCCATGACCACCACAGCCATGCCCATCCAGTGGGCCACGCCCACCTGGCACCCGGCGATAAATAAGTGGGTTTTGGGTTGCAGTTTGGGCACTCAGTCTCTAAAAGGTTCACCCTCACTGCTAATATGGGCTGAACTATGGTGCTCTCTGAGCTTGGTAGCTTCTAAAATGGTTTATTCAGATGAAGAAGGAAGAATTGTGATGGTAGACACATACTTACACCAGAAGCAAACACTGTTAGTAGTAATCTATGCACCAAATAACAACCAGGAAGAATTTTACCAAAGCCCCCATAGAAAAATAATAGAAATGGAGTATCAAAATATTTGTTTAGTAGGAGACTTTAATGCGATAGTAGATGGGACAATTGACTATAAAAGCAGTACAATAGGGAAAAGTGGAAGAAAAAGTCCACCTAAGACATTCTTTAATATGGTAGATGAAATTGGAATACAAGATATTTGGAGGGAAATTAATCCGGAAAAACTACAACATACTTTTTATTCAAATAGTCAAAAATCCTGATCAAGAATTGGTATGATTTGGACGACACCTGAATTGAGGTTGAACATCCAACTAGGTTTACATTTTCAGTGAACTCAAGAGTGCACCAGGTGCTCCACAAGCAATAGGAAATGCAGTCACCGAGTCTAGTTTTGGGAAATGGGTGGGTTTTAGCAGAATTTAGCAGAATTCGTGCGAATTACACCTCCGTAGCAAAACCTAGATGCATTAATTTAGAACAGAGATGGCCAACTTGATAAGAACAGTGACTAATGCCTTAATTTCTCTGTCCCCAGGTGCATTTGGCCCAACGACATATTTGGCGATTCCGAAGAAGATCCGATCCAAACCCTCTTGCACATATTTTTCCGTCACCAGAGCCTTGGCCAGACTGGCAGTTTTGCAATAGTTGGCTCCAAACAAGATATGTCAGAAGCCAGCTCAAAACTCATGGAACTGAATTTAGAGATTCGAGAATCCCTGCACGTGGTGCAGTCGTACCAGCTTCTCGCAAAACACACGGCTGTGAGAAATCTGAGTACAGGATTTTGAACCACCGTTCCTCAGAAAAACACTGAAAGGGGGTGGGGTGGGAGTGGGGTCCCTTTTATCAAGCACCTTTCATATCGAATGAAACTTTTCTAGAAACAAGTGGCGTAGTTTAGTAACAGTTCTCAAAACAGCTGACATCACCTTTAATGCTTTTTTTTTTACCTTGTATCAGTAATACGAACTCTTTAAAAAAAAATTGCATTAGAGAAAAGGGCTAAAAGCAATGCCTATAAAATGCATTTTTTTTTCCATCGTAAACAGAAAGTACACGGAGTTGCAATAAATAGCCTCTTAACTTGGAGCTAATTAAAGCAGGTGAAATGAGGCTAAAATGAACAGTGGTTGTTTTGGCTGAAGACCTGTGAAAACTTTTCTGGCTTTTAGACAGTAAAATAATCAAATAATGTTTGATTCATAATTTTGACAGTGTCATGAGGAATGTGCTGTATTATACCGGACTATAAAAGACTGCAAAAATCCATTGATTTATCAATATTGTATTTACAAGTTATTCTATTTTTGCCTGTAATGATAAAATTTATGCGTGCAAGTAGGAATGAATGGCTATCCAATCATCATATTTTGAGGATATGGATGTTTGTTAAAAGTTTGAGCATGCCGGAAAAAAAGCACTGCAAGATTATTTTTGGAAAAAAGTATATATTTTTAGCTTTAATTCCTAGTCTGTAAATGTTCTGGAGTTTAATAATATTTAAAACTGGAATTATCCAGTTTTTTTTTAAAAAAAAAGAAATAATATATCTCTAACTGGTTTGGAATACTGCTCAGTTTTCTGATCAGTGCTTATAACAAATAACTGATAACTAACCAAAAGGTAGCTGCTTGCAGAGACTTTAAAAATGTATATTAAAGATGCCTATTGTCCCTCAAAACTCACTAGAAAAAAATAACTTATTTTATTCTGTACATATTCTAGAAATTGTATAGTGTAAAATCCAGTATTTTTTGTATAAATGTTCAATGATGTTTTATTTGAGAATAGTGTTCAAAGCTGGGGGGGGGAGGGAGATAGAACAGTGTTTATATCTGTTGTTCTGCAGAGTTCAAGAGAAAGTTTAAGCAGGCATGGTTTTTTTCATGATTTTTCTTTTAAGCAAAGGCATCAGAGACTATGATAAGGGAGAGAACGCAGCCTACAAGGCCCCCAAAAGTCAGCCTGTAATTCCTTGTCCAAGCATGCAGCATAAAAAGTAACTGGATTCCATTTCAAACCAAAACATTTTTAACGAAGCAAAAAGAGCGAATGTAATTCCTCTATTCAAACAAATCAAAGCCCCAATATATTTTATGTACCTCTCATGCACTGTGATTAAAAATAAAACAAGTTTCCAGGGAGTAAAACACGAGAGAGTTAGCGTGGGCTTTTTTTCTTTGGGGAAATCGATTGTTAAAATATATAGTTCTGCTGAAATGCATTAATTTGAAGGCGCACTGCATTTATAGACCGTTGGACTGATAACGCAAACTTTCGTTCCGTTTCATAACTCTGTTAACAAGATAATAGCACATTCATAGTCATTTTTTTAAGCCTGGTAAAATTGAATTATTTTGAAGGTTCTGTGGTACTTTAGGTTGCGTTCTTAATTATTTAATAACCCATTATAAGTATACATGTAGTTTTTAGTTGTATATTATATTTTTTTCCCCATATTTTATCATTCTCCTTTCTCTGTGTGTGTGTGTTTTGTTTTTTAGGGGGGGGGGGCTTGTTCAAATAAAAATGTCAATTTACTCTTTTGTGTACTTTCTCAAAGAATTTGGGGGGGGGTTGTCGTTTGATGGAGAATACTTGATTACGTGGTGTTTTAGTGCCATATACTTCTTTTTAAAACCTTTGGATGCTTTTTAACGGTGGAGCATGCATATAAACAGACTGTTCCTGATTGGCGTTCAAGAGATTGGCACATGCCTAGTGCAAAACAGTGTGTGGCACTGAAGGACTTGAGTGGAGCATCTCCAGAAACAATGGGGGGGGACTGGTGCTTCCAGAGCATCACATCATGTTTGGCTTTTAGGAATTAACTTTTTAAAAAGCAAAATTTTAATTCGACAGCCCTCGCTTGATCATTCACAATGACAAGATGGTTATTTTCTAATGTTTCCAGATTACATTTCATATCTCCTACATCCTTTGAAAATTCCCCACCTGTGGAAAGACACGGGTCCAGGCCCCAAGACTTAAAAAATGTATCATCAGCTGCCTGGATCAGTGATTTGACTCGTGAATGCCCTCTTTCCTATCTGAGACTTCTGTAAACAGTGTGAGAAATAGACTTTGTCTTGCTTAATTGGCAGAGTCGTATTGGCCACCTATGAATGTTAATTTCATGGCTCCTAATTTTTTATACAGTTTTTAAGAGTATTAAGACGACCTTTTACCGTGAAAACTGTTGAAAAGTGCTCAAAACCAGGTCCTGGTCTCACTTTCAGAGTGTGTCCGCGTGTGTGTGTGTGCAAAATTTGAGTTGCCATAATAGCATACAGGTTTTTCGCAAACATTTGCATAGGTGCTACAATAAAATGACCTAAATTATATACAGTTTTTAAAATAAACAAATTATATCTGGAATGGTTACTTTCTAAAACTGAAGCAAATCTCTGGTAAGTGCTTAATTATAATATAACTGAACAAACATGCACTCATTTTACTAAAAGGACAAGGGGGAAATAGTGATTTTAAGAGAATCGGTTTAGGGTCGTGGTTAAGGCATCAAGACTAGAACCTGGGAGACTGTGAGTTCGAGTCCTGCTTTAGGCACAAAGCCAACTGGCTGACTTTGGCCCAGTCACAAACTCTTCCCAAAAACCTTTCCAGAAATAATTGCCACAGTCAAGACTGACTTGCCACAAAAATTCTCCCTCATCTTTGTGGCAGCCCCTCAAATACTGGAATACTGCTATCGTGTCACGTCTAGTCCTTTTCTCTAGACTAGCCAAACCCAAATCTTGCAACCGTTCTTCCTATGTTTTAGTCTCCAGGCCTTTGATCATGTTACCTACTCTTTTCTGCACTCAACATCCTTTTTTTTTGTAGCGTGGTGACAAACATAAAGTTGATCCACACTTCAGGCAGTCTCTAGATCTGTGTTTCTCAACCTTGGCAGCTTTAATATATGGAATTCGACTCCTAGAATTAATTCCCCAGCCAGGATTCTGGGAGCTGAAGTCTTCATACCTTAAAAGTTGACGAAAGTTGAGAAGCGCTGCTTTAGACAATGGAGACTGCTCCCAACATTGGCAGCCAATTTGGGATTTTTGGCCCGCCGCTTCCTCTTGCTTTGCCAAACGGGAGCGATCCGTTCTGCCAAATTCCTTTGTGCCATCTGGACAAGTCCAGGAGTCAATCTCTCCATCTAATGGTGATGCGCACAAGCAACTGTTCTCTAAAGCTGACGTTACGCTGTTCCGTCACTCGTGTTCAGAGATTCAGCATCATGTATTTTATTTATTAAATTTATTTATTAAATTGTATTTATTTATTTATTAAAGTTATATACCGCCCTATCTCCCTTACGGGACTCGGGGCGGTGAACAGGCGATACTAAAAGCCACAATAATAAATAGTTTCTATGCTAAAATCAAATTAAATAACAGGCCTGTTCTAAAAACACCCCATACAAAAAACCCCACTAAAACATAATCAAACTACGCCAGGCCGGCCGCACGGAATAGATGGGCCTTCAGGGCTCGGCGAAAAAGGCGCAGGTCCGCAATTGTACGTAGGTCGGGGGGGTAGGTCATTCCAGAGGGCAGGAGCTGCCACAGAGAAGGCTCTCCCCCTGGGGGTCGCCAGCCGGCATTGTCTGGCCGACGGCACTCTAAGTGGAACAACTCTCCTTTACAGCCAAACACCTCTGGTTGAACTTTTTCTGCCTGAAAAAGGGGTAGAGGCTACCACTTTATTTAAGGCCACGGACAACTATAGTCCTCCGTTCCCAGACAGGGCCGAGAATGAATAGGGAAGACTCTCCTTTCAGCCAGCAATAACTGGATTATATCATGTCAATCAATGTATATCTTAAAACTAGCGTTTCTCAACCTTAGCCACTTTTAAGATAGCATGGCTGGCTGGAGAATTCTGGCAGTTGGAAGCCCAGACATCTTAAAGTTGGCAGACAAAAATGGTCAACTGAAGGCCCCACCAGAAGTAGCACCTGTTGCGTGCATAGATTTGGTCCTCCGTGGCCAAAAGACTTCAGAAAGTCCAAGCTGTGTTCCGTTAGGACACACGAGTCTCACGTTCTCCCAGAGAGCTAGTGTAACCCTTTGGTTACTTTCTCAAAATCAGAAATGTTTCCTATTTTCACATGTCCCCCGTACCCATCAACGGAATTGTCAAGAGGAGCAGGAATTAATAGGTAGCTGGACTAGAAAAATCTATGATGTCGTACATTTTTATCTATACCTCAAACCCGACCTTTAAACCTCCGTGTTTCTCAGCTTTGGCAACTTTAGGACTTCAGCTTCTAGAATCCTAAACAGCCATGCTGGGTGGGGAATCCTGAAGGTTGAATTTCACACATCTCAAAAGTCACCACGGTTGAGAAACACTGCTTTACATAACGCTTAAGCATCATAAATGCTCTGCAGCTTTCCGTAAAAATTAATCACTCAAGCTGTACAACCCGTTTTTTAAAAAAAATACATTTTCCAACCCCCAGATCAAGAAGCAAAGCTTGGCAATGGGAGATCGGTTGTGTTCAAGTGAACACTTTTCCCCTCTTAGTCTCTGATGGAACCCAAGAATTTCCCCAGTTTGAAAGATCCTGGCTGAATGTCAACAACCAAATGGTAGCCAGTGAAACTGGAAGACACACTGCCCATTTCCTATTGTGCTTAAACCAGTGTTTCTCAACCTTGACAATTTTAAGGCATGTGGACTTCAACTCCCAGAATTCCACAGCCAGCATTGCTGGCTGTGGAATTCTGGGAGTTGAAGTCCACATGCCTTAAAATTGTCAAGGTTGAGAAACACTGGCTTAAACTATTCTAGCACAGTCCCAAAACCATCTTCATTATTGCAGAATAACTTCCTTCAGCATTTCTTCAGTTCTTATAAACTGGTCCCCATTACTTCTTTATGCCCTAGTATAGATTTCAAAAATAAACTCTCTTACAACTAATCTGAATGACAGAAGCCTTATTGATTAGTAACTCTAATAATCTCCTCCCCTCTGCTCATGCTTAAATTGAGCATTCCCAGAAACCAAAATCTGAATAGTGATCAGTTCCAAATTACAGAATGCTTAACACAAACCATTATTCACAGAATTTTGCACGGAAGGAATCGGTGGTATTCTATGGAGCTTTTGAGTCCTTGACTTATCTAGGTTTGGCATTCATGTCAGCAAAGAGGAAAAAAGCAAAGTAGAAATAAGCCACAATTATAATCATGGTCACTTTATTAGAGCTCTGTACTCAGGAAAATAATGAAATTACCATATTGATTCTGGGCAAGGGAAATCCTAGTTGTTTCAAAACTTCAGATGATGCATCGTCTATTAAATGCATCATTACTGACCAACAAAATAATTCCTTTCATAGGTGTGCTGCTGAGATCATGTTCCCATTGAATCGACCCATATCCACAATAACGCCTACGAACCTGGCACCCCCAAACAATTATGTCATTTTACTCAGCTGGACACAGCTGGGAGACAACACAGTGCTGCAGTACAACCCCTGAATTCTGGCAACTTGTGCTTGCTTTTACCATCCCTACTTGAGTTCTTTCAACAGTGTGTTATCACAACTAAAACATTTTCCATTAAGCTTTGCTTGCCTGCATTGGCAATTGTCACTGTGAAATATTACCATAACAGTTGCGTATTTTAGTTGAGGTTGACTCACAGTGCATTCCCCTCTAGAGCAGCTTCTCCTATGAAGAAATTAAGGCGACTCTTTCCTTCCCAAATAACAACAAAGACCGAACTTCTTCCATTACCAAAATAAAATGTAGTTTGTCAGAATGCACCGAGCCAGAGTCCCCTGCTCCTTAATGCAATTATATAACAAATGAGGTAGACGGTTCCATCCTGATTTACAGTTGCTTCCTTTCAGCATCCTTGGCAGGCTTCCCACTCTGGCAGCCTCCCGCTTCCAAACAAACAAAATTTCTGCTCGGTGCAATTTGACAGCGAGGACGCTTCTCTGTGCCCTCCCTTAAATAATATATTTGAAGCTAAAGGTACTATCGCAAGAAAGGCGTTTGCCTTTGCATCTTCCGCAAAGATCTTGACGATGAGGTCTCTTGGGATCCACGTGGCGCAGCTTCACTGGGCAGGAACATCTGGTCTGCTTGCAGCTCTGAAATTGACACCAAAGCAACAGGGTAATTGAAAATAAAAGCGACTTGGATCTGGATATGAATTCCCCAGGAACAAAAATGTTGACTAGGGACAATACGACGGTTTTTCTGTTATTTATGCATACTGTATGGTTGCAAGTGGGATGACTAAGATTGCATGTTACTAGTATTACTATTATTGCATGTTACTAGTATTACTATTATTGCATGTTACTAGTATTACTATTATTATTAAAACTACTCCAAGGAAATGGTTATTTTCTGGTGATCTAAATCAGTGTTCTACAACCTCAGCTACTTTAAGATGTATGAATGTCAACACCTAGAACTAGTGGTACGGGTACCACCTGTGGTACATTGGCACCTGGCAGGTGGTACGCGACCATCCTAGAAAAGTGGTAGCGGGGGAGGGGAATGAGCGGAACCGGTGGCAGCACCACACAAGCCTGAGGGAGAGACGGCTGGAGCTGCAGGGCTGTCAGGGCTCAGCAGAAGCGCCAGGATCAGTGCCGCTTTCCAGCTGATTGGCGCTTCTTCGGGTCTGTCAGGGCTCAGAGGAAGCGCCAGGATCAGCGCCAGGCTCCGGCTGGAGCTCGGCGCTGATCCTGGTGCTTCTGCTGAGCCCTGAAGAAGCACCAATCAGCTGGAAAGCAGCACTGATCCTGGCACTTCTGCTGAGCCCAGAAGAAGCGCCGATCAGCTGGAATGTTGCAGCATCTTCAGGGTCTTGTGATTTACATTCAGATGCTTGGCAACTGATTCATATTTATGACGGTCAGTGTCCCAGGGTCATGTGAAGTGACCAAAACCTGCTGCAACCACCCAGCAGATGGGGGGGAATAAAAACCAAACACCCCCACCCCACCCCCGCTGCCAATCCCCAGCAGATATGCTCACAACAATGAAAACCTTGGACAGGAGGAAGAGCACAGCCAGGCGGGCAGGCAGGTGTCTTGCTCGGCTGTGGCTTGGGGGGCATTTTTTTCAGTGCCATTTTAACTTCGAACAGTCACTAAGCGAACTGTTGTAAGTGGAGGACTACCTGTACTTCATCACTTTTTTCCTTTTTGGGGGGGGGGGTCATCAAGTTTTTGACACCTTGCTAGGCGACTGGTGGTACTCGGATGTTGCCATATCCTAAAAGTGGTACAATGGGTGAAAAGGTTGAAAAGCCCTGGACTAGAATGCTGGCTGGGAATTCTGGGAATTGACATCTACACATCAGTTGCTGAGGCTGAGAAACACTGATCTAGACGGTTATTACAAAGCTTAAAATCTTTCCCTGCTCTCAGATGGCTTAACAAGAGGGAAGCCTTTATATGTCAATATGGCAATAGAAAGAACGAACTGATACGGAAAAGAGGATATAAACTATGCGATTGCTTCCTATATTTAAGAATTCCTGCAAAGAATAAAAGTCCGACTTGAGGCGTTCTATTTACCTCAATTTTATTACGTAGGAAAGTTATAAAGTATCCAGCGATACGCTAAGGGTCAAAATCCCCATATTAAAAACTATATGCACACTTTTCAGCAGTTTGATTCGTAATTCCCGTCCAAAAAACTTGGTTAACTGGGAATATATTAATTTATCCATTCCCAATTCATTGAAAACATAGTTTCTATAAACTTAGGATCACCTGAAATCAATACCAAAAATATTTTAAAGAATTCAGAATGAAATTATACTTTTCAGCTTGGTCCCACCAAATGAGATATTAACACAGGTTGCAGAGCAAAAAACAAAACAAAACATGCACCATCAAAGTGAAAAAAAGTATTTCTAAGCTGAAAAACATTGTCCCATCATCTACAAACGCATCCAGAATCTATTTTATTTTACAGATCTCTGAACCCACCAATTATAGTAACTGTGACTCAACTGGATTGAGTCAGCTGACTCCACCAATAAGTGCAGCGCTGGGTGGCAATCAGCGAATCTCAACTCATCTCCCAAAATTAAACAGGATAAAACCAGGGTGAGAGATTACTAGGGAATCCCAGATTGGGCTTGATTGGGAAGTAATAAAATCCCAGAAAATAGGAGCAAACCTGTTCTATCTGGTGCCAAGCAAACTAAATGGAGCCATCAAAATGGGTCTTAATTTTAGGGCAACTGAAATTTTTATCCGCAGACATACATTTAACGGAATTAAGGAACATCACAGGGTGAGATTAAGAATTTCTTTTTAACATCAGCACAGCTGCTTTTGGGAGCAAAAAA
Source organism: Protobothrops mucrosquamatus (assembly GCF_001527695.2). Lineage (NCBI taxonomy): Eukaryota > Metazoa > Chordata > Lepidosauria > Squamata > Viperidae > Protobothrops > Protobothrops mucrosquamatus. Next base: position 163,484 of record NW_015387846.1, read on the forward strand.
TTACTGCTTGATTTCTCTCGCGCGTCCTTTTGACTTTGTTTCATTTCAGGGGCTTGGCTGGAAGGTAAGGATTCCAGTACCTTATGTTTTTAAATAATGAGAGGAACCATGAAGTTCATGCGGTGGAACCCAATGGACCTTCTACCTTAAATGAGGTCCGAAAAAAGCATTGCTTACTTGGCAGGTAATATCCTCCACACGGTACGGGTTGTAAGACTTCTGGCAAGTTCGACAGAACTGTCTAAAGTAAACCTGTGGGAAGAGAAGATTTAGGTAAGAGGTCCCCAACCTTTTGGGCACCAGGGACCCGTTCCATGGAGAAAGGTTTTTCCACGGACTGGAGGGTGCGTGGTTTTGTGTGCTGCCTGCATCCTGCAAATGGGGCTTTATTTGTTTGTGCGGACCGGTTGCTGGCATGCTGCGGCCCGGTACTGGTCCATGGACTGGGGATTGGGGACCCCTGATTTAGGATCCACCGCTCCAGCAAATAAAGTCTACCTTGGGCAATGTTAGGATTTAGGAGATTTCCTGACATTTCGCCAGCAACTGTAGCAGATCACCTTGCCTCTAAAGACCCCAGCCATCAGGAAACTTGTTGTCTACACCAGGGGTCCCCACCTTTTTGGTTCAGCAGTTTCAGCGGTGGGGAGGAATGATTTCACGCGCACAACCTAAACCCTGTGCTTGCGCAAATGAAGCTTCACACACTTGCCCGCCACTTCAGCCGCCCAGTTCCCAATGGGTCGTAGTCCAGTAGAGGGCTTCAACCCAGGGATTGGGGCCTCTGGTCTACACCACAGTCACTAAACCCTGAAGCCAAACACTAACCCAACCGATTGTAGTCATGAAAGCCTACCTTGTTTGTGCCCTGTACGCACCAGACATAGGCACTCTCCCATCGGATATTGCAGTCCTTGCAGTGGTAATAGCCATACTTCTGCTCTAGGAACTAGAAAACTCAGTGGTTAAAAAGAAATACTACTGTTAAGTATATTCATCCTAGATAGAACATCTTTCTTCAACCCAATGACCTGGTAAGTTCTTAGACCGGAACTCCTTCAAATCGCAGACAGAATTTTTGGCGTTCTTATGCAGGTTGATACTACATTCGTTTTTTATTTACTGGATTTCTAGGGCTGCCCAACTCATAAGGGCTCTATGCAGTGTACGTACACACACACACACACACACACACACACACACACACACGCAAGCCCTAATAAACCAACCAGAGCAATGATCCTCAGTTTAGGCAATTTTAAGATGTGTGGACTTCGATTCCGAAAATTCCTCAACCAGAATTGTGGGAGTTGAAGTCCAGACATCAAAGTTCCCAAGTTAAGACATAACAAGGTGGTCACTCTGAAGTGATACCTAGTAAAGGTAGTCTTCAAATTGTGGCAATTGGAATGCTTAACACAAACCATTATTTGAACTGGAAAATCTGTTGTTAAGCAGAGCCGTTGTTAAGTGAGACATCACATAACTATGACTTGCAACCTTCCTGCCGGCTTCTGCATAGATTGTGTGTGTCGGAAGCTTGCTGGGAAGTTGGCAAATGGTGATCACATGACTCTAGGAAACTGCAACCATTGTAAATGTCCAGATTGCCCTCACATGGCTGTGGGGATGCTGCAAGAGTCTTAACCATCTATGTCAGCTAACAATTTAAGTTTGCTTCAGATTGTCAGCTTTAACTTAATGCCCTAAATATGTCATGAGCAACGGTTTTACAAACCACACTGGCTGGAGTCACAAACCACACACTAAGAAACAAACAAGTAAAGCATATCATGGCTTATTATATGTGCAGACCCAGCCGGAGTCCTAGAAATAAACCAGGACGCCTGCTAAACCTGGAGTTTATAAGGTGTGAATGGCAGCAAGGAATTCACTACTCCTAGAAGGCGAGAATAATCGCTTCTAGCTTTTTAACATCTATCTGAAATGTTCAAAACATCTCATTACGGGCCTGAAATAGCCAGCCCGTCTCTGAATCCTTATTCTGGTTTTCCTTTTAAATGCATTTTGTTTTTAAGATAAAGGCACTCTTGGGTCACCCTCTTTTCTCAGCCAGAGGGAAGAAGCCCCACTCTACCTCCCACTGTTTCTTTGGCTAAGCGGCTTTGGGTTTTAAGCCAAAAGAAATAACAAACTCATGGCAGCTTAAAAGAAATAACAAACTCAAAAGAAATAAACTCATGGCAGCTTAAGCTTTGCCCTCAGACTCTCTGTTCTGTGTTTGGGGGACTTCAGGGGTGAAGCTGCTCACGCCGTCTAGTTCAGGGGTCTCCAACCTTGGCCGCTTTAAGACTTGTGGACTTCAACTCCCAGAATTCCTCAGCCAGCTTTGCTGGCTGAGGAATTCTGGGAGTTGAAGTCCACAAGTCTTAAAGCGGCCAAGGTTGACAACCCCTGGTTAGTTTATACACCCAGAAGCGGCTTCAGGCAGCCCCGTCGAGCAAGGGCGGCCGCCATACGCCGTCAAAAAGCGAGGAGGGCGGCCGCCACTGCCACCATCCCAGTTCCACTCTGGTTTCACGGGTGTTTGCACCGTCGCGGCGGCCGACGCCCTCAGGACTTTTTGACTAGGCCAGGGGTAGGCAACCTTGGCTCTTTTATGACTCATGGACTTCAATTCCCAGAATTCCTCAGCCAGCCATGCTGAGGGGAAAGGGAGAGGTTTCCAAGCTGAGCCATGCCGGCTCAGGAATTCTGGGAATTGAAGTCCACGAATCATAAAAGAGCCAAGGTTGCCTACCCCTGGACTAGGCCCTACGGCAGTGTTTCTCAACCTTGACCATTTTAAGGCATGTGGACTTCAACTCCCAGAATTCCACAGCCAGCATTGCTGGCTGTGGAATTCTGGGAGTTGAAGTCCACATGCCTTAAAATGGTCAAGGTTGAGAAACACTGCCCTCCGGGCTGAGGTGGGGGGGACACGGGTGGCTGACTGGGCCGCGTGGGCTGCTTAGAGGGACGCTCCTCAGGCTCGGGCCTTAACTCTTCCGTCGACGGACAGCCGGGGGGCCCCCACCTGGAAGCGCACGCGGGCCTTGTTCGGCTCGGCCTCCTCCTCCTCCTCCTCAGCCAGTGGCGGGACGGTAATGGTGGCAGCGACGGCGGCGGCCTTCCCGCCTTCGCCTTTCCGCTCCTTCTCGGCCTGGGCTTTCGTCGGGGAGCCTCCCGCCCCGTCGGGGACCGAGGCCGACTTCTTCTTGCGCTCCTGGCACTCGGCGCCGCTCTCTTTCTCGGCTTTGGGCCAGACGGCGGCGGCAACGACGGCGGCGTCCCCTTCGAAGCCCGGCGGCGGACCGGCGGCGAGCGTCGACGGCTCCCGCCGCTCGGCTTCCTCCAAGAAGGTGGTCAGGCGGCGGGAGGCCACCGGCGAGTAGACGGCGATGGTGCGGGGGAAGCGCACGGAGCGCGGGGCGCCGCTGACCGGGCAGCCTTGCTCCTGCTCGCCGCCTCCTCCTCCGCCGCCGCCGCGGGCCCGGGAGCGAAAGAGCAGCGGCCGCGACCCGAGCGAGCACTGCACCGAGGCGTCCTGGCGCGGGTTGACCTGGACGCCCACCTCCTTGGTGTTGGCCTTGCGCAACCGCGGCGTCAGGTTGGGGTTGACCTGGGACAGGATGGCCTTCAGCTGCGCCCGCTGGTAGTTGTCGAAGTACTCGGCCGCCGCCGCCGCCGCCACCGCTTCGCTGTAGCCGGACAGGTAGCTGCTCCGCTGCCGCCAGGCGCCCTGCCCGCCTTTGCTCTTGGGCGGCTGGTAGCGGTAGGAGTAGGGGTTGTACGAGGGGTAAGCGTAGCTCTCCATGGCCTCGTCCATCAAAGTAGCCATCGCGCGCGCGCCCCGGGAGGCTAGCGCTCCGCCGAGGGCGCTTAAATCTCCCGCGGGGCGGGCCGGGCCGGGCCGG
>NW_015387847.1:0-47081 GCF_001527695.2 Protobothrops mucrosquamatus
AAACACAGGACACCAGGGACGCTTCTGCAGCAGTGCAGGCATTGTCTTAATTGAAAGCAGGTTTAAATCTCATTTGTGGAAAGTCTTTCAGGGATTTCCCTCCTAATTAAAAGAACATTACAAATGAGTAGGTGGTTGATAGAAAAAAGTGTGAACAGGATAGAGAGAAGCAGTTCTAATTCTATCAAGAGAAAAAAACGTCTCTCCTTCTACTTTATTTTTTTCCCTTCCTAGTTGTCTACTTCACTTAGTCACCCCAGGCAAATTCTACCCAAACCTTACCCCCTCCCCTTCCTCCCCCTCTAAAATCCAGAAATACTTAATATAGTTTTTGCATACCAGCTACGTAGTCAGAACTAACCAGTTTGGTTTATAAACCGTGGGAATGCAAACCCAGACAATTAAAGGCATCAATATAACATCATGTATACATTATTGTAAATTTCCGTTTGAGCCGCCATGCCCTCCCTCTGTTGGTTATAGGGGAAAGGGCTGTGGGTACAAATGCTGAAATATTCGCCAGAAAACCTTACGTACAGTCTATACAGGCTATCCGAGGCTCTTCCCATTGGCCATTTGATTGGCATCGGACGATGGGCACGTGCCGCTGTATGTAACCCTGATTGCACTGGTAGCGCACCAAAGCGTTGATCTCATAGCGGTCTTTCTTTTTGCCAAAGTGCCTGGCATTCTCAACCGCGGGAGGGTCTCCACAGGAAACTGGGGGAGAAAATGACATTTTTTTCAAATTGCTTTCTGCTCAAAGCAGCATTCAGCCAACAGGATGCTCCTAGCTGCTACCGTAGTTATAATTTCTGATCACCAGAAGGCACCAGAACATCTAAACACAGTCAAGGGCTTGAAAACGTTGAGTATCAATATGACCTTGTATCTGGACTCTAGACCATCCTTAGTTTCCTGGAACCTCTGAATTTTACTTCGACTGGATAACACCTGGCTGCTTAATCCTGAGAATGATTAATTTTTCATGTTTATGTTTCAACTTCTGGACTTGTTTTTGGATTATAGTTTGGCCCACTGATCTTACCACAAGAGCATTGTGCTGGTTTTTGATCTAATCTTGCTACCTGAATGTAAACAGGACAATATTTAGCTGTATACCAAAATATCAGGGCAACTTTGAAGTGATAAGATACTCTAGTGGGAATTGAGTCAGTGGTAAGAGCAATGTAACTTTGTTATAGGAGACATTAAGAAGCTCCTTAGATACTACAAATAATATGTGAAGGACATCAGGAATGGCTTGAGAGAGACTTGGGGAAACACTTGCCTGAGGACTAGTAGTACTGCAGCAAGTGTTTATGCTTAAATCCCCCATAGTGTCATAGTCCAATGTGGCATGGAAGCATTGTTGGATATACAAGTAAAGACTTTATGATCTCCACGAGACATCTATTATGATATTCTCAAGCTGTCATCCCAGAAAGAAGAACAAAGGTCACGCAAGGCACTAAACAGGCTTAAAGAGGTGCAGAGGATTGTACCTGAACCATGCATATACATGTCCAAATGAAGACATGTCACCTGGAAAAGCCTCATGAATGTAGCAGTTTCCTTAGCGTGAATCACTGCTTCCAAGAAGCCTGTTTGCTACCACTGGTTATGATTAGCATGTGTTGCACTTGGAACAGGGCCAATAGCTTTCAATATTTCATTTTTCAGCTGGTGGGACAGCCTGTCCTTGGATCTGACATGTCTTTCCTCAAGTCTTGCCTCACTGCCTGGCCACCCTTAATCATTGCTGAGTCCCGACAGTGGCTTACTACTCTACCTTCTGGATCTTGACGGCTGAGATGTAAGCCTTTTGCAGTCATGATCTTGGACTGCTTGATTGGGCTGTGAGTGCTTTTGGGCAGGACACTGAGCCTCACCTGTTCCTTTTTTGCAAGTGAAGGGCAGGTGGTAATTGCAAGGGACATCATTCCATTCCCCCTTCTCATGCCAGATCATTACTACACAGTCTTCGTCTTTGTCAAAAAAGTTATCGGGCTGGTTAGGTCGCCAGTTCTCATATTGCTAAAGAAAGAGAGAAAGAGATCTGGGGTAAAACAGAGAGTCAGATGAAGGGAGGAGGGACAAAGTCATCAGATCTTTCACAGTTTTCCATATTTTTAAAGTGAGAAGCAGTTGCAGCTTTCCTATAAAGAGGTCTTGCTCTATAATGCTGGAATTTGAGGCTCATCATCTGCTTCCTAGGTAAGATTGTACTTTTCCCATCAAACCTTCATTTTCCATTATGAATCACAAGCACCTTTGAGGAAGGAAGGAATTTTAATTAAGGAAAACACATAATCCATCCTGCCTTACAGATGCCCAACCTGTTTTTGGATGACAGAGTATCTCGGCTTCTGAGGGCTACATTCTAAAGGGGGCATTTCTAAGATTAAGGATGGAGCCAAGACCAATATGGATTTAATTGGGTCGCCCTCTCAGTATTAGTCAAAATGGAAAGACACCATGAGTAAGATTACTCCCTGTATTTTTAATCATTCCCCTCCTGTAACGTTAAAAATGATTATTTGGTGGGTTCTGGAAATTCTAAGACTTTGGGTTGCTCTAGGAATATCTGGGGACTTGAGTAATATAGTTGTAGAGTAAGAAGGATGATTTGTGTCCATAACTGCTTCCCATACTTCCTCCTGTACGTGTAGTGTTTCTCCTATGGGCACTGCCCAAGTAGTTGTCCTGTAGGATTCTTGGATCTTGGAAGCACTGATTTCCCAACAGTCCAGAAATATCTATATATTTGATATCGTCCAGAATCTAACTTACAAGAGAATGTCCATCAGACCAGCGAAAGTCATCTTCCACTGCTCGGTCACTTAGTCCAATCCACTGGTAGTTCTGTGCATTGCCTAGATAACACACAGAGACAGAGAAATGAACAATGAATGCTGGTTTATTTGGAAGCAGAGGATGACTCTCTGAACTTTGAGCTTAAGAGCAAGATTCAAACTAAATTATGGAGCACTTCAAATTCAATGCAAAAAGGTCGTTTGGAACAGCCAGACTGCCAACAGTTCTTTAAAGCAGCTGCATCTTTCCCCAGCACTGCACATCTGTGTTGCGCCAGGATCCCTGGAAGAGACATACATGGTTTAAGGATTTACCGAGAGATGCTGTGGCATGTGAAGCATTTTCTTGCTTTTGAATCCAAAGCACTGCACAGCTCCAGCTTAAGTAATGATCACATTAAATGAGGAACAGTTTTTTTCTTTCATTCAGTAAGTAATAATGAGGTATTTGGTCTGGTTTAATTTTAGAAAATACAGCGGACTGGAGTGATTCGGTCTTCACGTACCCTTAAAAATTCTTCCATGCCCTAGAAATTAATTAATGATAACCTGTTGCTATCAGCAGCGATGGGAGTGGTTTTATTATTCATACACAAGGGGCAATGATCTTTTTGGGTGGGGAGAAGAGTCAAACTGAATGTTTATTACCAGGATACACAATTGGATCCTACTTTCAGGACCTATTTATTTTTCAGAACAAAAAACCAAAAAGAAGCAAGGTGGAATAATTTTGGAAGAAGTCAGGGACTCCTTCAGGCTCAAACCATCCCTTCCTGGAGACATGCGTAGAGTTTTTTTGGCAGCCATCAAGAAGTAGTTGGCCATTTCCTTTCTTCTAACCTAAACATGGGTTGGTTTGATTTTTCTTCTGACCAGATACTAACTAGATTTGACCTTACTTTTCTTGTCTGCCAGCTACTGCAGAAAAAAAACCTCCAGTCATTTCAGAAACTCACAAGCTTAAAATGGCTGCCCTCTCAGGAAAGCCTCCCTCAAGGATTACGGCGAGATAACAAGTGGGGATAATTGTGTATTATTTCCTGAGGTAAATAGGACCAAATAAGATTTCTTTCTTAAAATAATGACTTCCTTCTCTTCTTATGTCTAAAGAACAATGACTTGCCCAGCGATAAAACTGTGGTATACCAATTATGGCTGACTTCAGTCATTACTCATTTTCTTTCTTTTTTTTTTTTTTTGGTAAAATTTTTATTAATTTTTCCCATACAGTTCAGTAGTGCTTATTCAACAACGTGTTGTCTGAGTTTATCATTCATTAATGCAAATTTAATTCCTAATCCTTTATTTTTCTCTCTCCAGCCATTGATAAAACAAGTCCCAAGTCTGATAGTATTCTGTTTCTTCTTTTTCTTTCAACCTCATAGCGAGTCTGTCCATTTCCTCACATTCTAATATTTTTTTAATTATTTCTTCCTCTGATGGTGTTTCTTCTTTTTCCCAATATTGTGCAAATATGATTGTTGCTGCATTTTCTTAAAATAGTTTCATATTTATTTTTTCTATCGGTATTAAAATGTTGCCTTGGATCCATGTAAAAGATTGATTTTCTCCTTCCCCCAGCAAAATCAAAGATGGTCAACCCTGGTTTGTTCAAACCAGATTTTCATTTTACAGTTCAGCACTGGCAAGAATTTGAACAGATGAGTAATGAGCACCATAGATTGGGAACAGGGATCAAATGATTCAGTTTCACATGGATACCAAGCTGACTTTTATGGGATGGGTGGGTGCTGAACATTCAGATAGAAGCTTCTAGATGCTCTTGTGAGCTGTAAACCATGGGTCCACACGAGCCTTCAGTTTAGAAATGCAGCTAGTCAATTGGAATATGAATTGATCTGAAGCCTCAAATTGGACACCTCTGAATTGATTTGGATGTTAATCAGCAATTCGGGGGCCTTTTGCATCTGGAGAGAAGTACTTGTTCCAAATTATTTCAGAAGCCTGAATTAGATCAAGTCAAGTCTTTGAATCCATTTGAAAATCCAAATTACACTGTGAGTGACTGACAGACCCCTAGTACACCATTACATCCATATCAAATAGTTTTCTAAAATGGTCCATTTTTCATTTCCAAGAAATGAAAGGCCTCTTTAACTGATATGTGTTTTTTTATAGAAAAAAAGACACATCCTCCTACGGTATCAGTCATGGGCTGTAGCCCAAAGGTGTATTAAAGTACCTAATAACCAGGACCATTTTATTAAAAAATAAATAAACTGCAAGGTCAAATGCAGATATTCTAACTTTTTCTGCCATATTTCATTATGTTTTTACTAGCTATTTTTTTTTTTTTTTGTAATTGCATCTATTTTTGGGAACCTTTTTTTTGTTATACTTTAACTAGAAATTATTGATTACTCTAAATCTAATCTACTTTTTAATTGTGAATTTTTCCTTTTTAACTAGACTTATATGGTTTATGTATTCCCTTTATATTAGAGATTTCATAGCCTCCCATCTTATTATCAAGTTTGTATGACATTTTTTTTAAAAAAATTAAAAAACAAGCTCTAAAACGCACGTTTTGCTGCTTGATCAGTGTTAATGTAAAATGAACAGATCCAAGTATTATGGCTATTTTAGAGATCTGTCAAAGGCAGTTTTTAGTTTTAAAGCAAAAATATATGAATTCAATAATCAACATTCAAACAGAGGGAAAAAAGCAGGGTAAAAATTGATGGAATGAATGCAGATTTGTTATTAATGATGAATTTATGATTCCCCCCCCCCGAAGATGTACATGCTTCAATTTTCCATGTCCAAATAAAATTAATAACTTATATAATTTCAAGTTGCTTGGATATTCAAAGGACATACAATACTCAGATTTAGAAAAATCCTAAACACCTCACTCCAGAAAAGTAGCAGAGACTGGCAGCAATTTACAAATCATAGTTTGGGAACCTATAATCTAGTCTGGCTTGTCTCACAATCGCTATTGAATATCACCTGAATGGTAGTATATTTAACACATTTACAGTGCACCCAATTATTTACTGAAATTCTTTGGGTGGATTAGAACATGAATAAAATATTAAACTTCTACTTGAAACAGAACATGACAATATGGAATATGAATGTTGACTTTTCTAATCGTTTTACCTTTATTTCCCTATTTAGTTCTTTTCCTAAACCTGTTCCTCGTCAACGTTGTCCCTTAGGACCTGTTACGGAGGAACAACCTAAGTGTCTCTTCGAACTATTTTGTAGACTTTTTACAAAACCTTATAGTTTCTTACGACTTTTAGGCAGTTGTGTTGACCTGGTTTAGTTTCCCTAAGATTGTGAAGTGTAAAGGAAGGAATATAAAGTTGGATCAAGGCTAAATCATTTGACATTTCTATGGATTCTAATTCAAATACTTTGACCACCTAATGAGAAGGAAGGACTCACTGGAGAAGAACCTAATGCTGGGAAAGATGGAGGGCAAGAGAAGAAGGGGACGACAGAGAATGAGGTGGCTGGATGGAGTCATTGAAGCAGTAGGCGTGAGCTTCAATGGACTCCAGAAGATGGCAGAGGACAGGAAGGCCTGGAGGAACGTTGTCCATGGGGTTGCGATGGGTCAGACGCGACTTCGCAACTAAAACAACAACTGGATTCCAATGGTGTTTTGAAGGTTGATAGATTAACCTGTGGCTCTGTCAGGTGAAACATTGCCAACTTTGGATTTAACACACAACTTTTGTGCACTACAGCTCATGATCATAATACATAGTAGCACTGTAGGTGCAGTCTATTAAAATATACCAATTAAACCTGAGCCATGAAAAGTCAAGCTACCCAAGGCAACTCAATTCTCCTAAATGAAATTCAGAATACGTCTTGCATTCTGTATCAGTGTTGTAAGTCCATTGGTTTGGGGGGGGTACTTTATTTTTTTTAAAGAAATGTCAAGTTGCCGTACTCACTGTTCACAAATTCTTGCTCTTCAGGTGTGATGATACTGCTCAGGTGGGATTGCTGTTTTCGGCACAGTTTCTCTGCCTCCATCCAGGTGAGTTTCTCTTCAAAATGCTTGTAGCAGTTACCTTGAAATTTGGTCCAGCCTGTTTCACATTCTGCCAGATCTAGACATGGATATAGGAAAACCACATGAACAAGAATCAAAGCACAGAGGGACATTTAACTCTTCCAAATCTCTTTGTAGAACATTTGATGGTACTTGATATAGAAGTTGGGTAAAACTTACCTGTTTCTTCAAAAACAATTACTGATTATTAATATTTTGCCAGTGAATGCCATCACTTTAAAGTAAAGGGTACTGCAGATTGACAGAGTTTATTAGAACTGCCAAAATGGATGGGAAAAGTGTTTTACAGTCATCTAAAATTTAGAGCTTCTATCTACATTGTAAGGAAACATTCAGATTATGAATAAGTAAAAAACATCATGCAGGATATTCTTTAGTTGTGTACAACTTCATACACGTTATGGAGAAATTAATCCATACAGTTTGCTTAAGAGGGAATATGAAATTTGAAAGATCATTTCCACGTGCTTGCAGATTTCATTGTTGTGCCCTCCTGTGTATTTCCTCACACAAAAAGGGCACCTAAAGTTTTTATACTGTATATGTATGCATTTTATCAATTTATGTGACTGCCCAACTTGCAAACTGTGACTGTGGGATCTATGATTGTCTATAACAGATAAACATAACAAAGTAATAAAAACATAAAACGAACAGTAAGAACATAATAAGAAACAGCTTGCCTTCAGAAATTATGGGTGCTCTATCACTGGAGGTTTTTAAGAAGACATTGGACAACCAGTTGTATAAAATGATATAGGATGTCCTGCTTAAGCAGAGGGTTGGACTAGAAGATCTCCAAGATCCCTTCCAACTGTTGTACTGATATCGTTACTGCTACTGTCCCTTCCAACTCTGTTATTCTGTTATATGTATCTAAGGTCATTCTCTTAAACCATGAAAATGGGCTGATCTAATATCGTAGCCCAATGCCAGGAAAGACCCAGATTTTTAAGGCCTTATGAAGGCCATCAAGGTCAGGTCCATCTGAATATCAGCGGGCATGCTATGCTATAGGGCAGAGAAGGCCTGCCATCTGATGGCAATGTTTCATTGAGGGACCTGGATTATGCCTACTGTCTAACATATACTATTTCATACTTATGTACTTTGTGTTGCATAGAGATATACAGCATTCTTGTTATTTTTAATAAATAAGCCTAATTTTGTTCTGAAACGATAAATGGAGAGATCTCAATGTATCTGATTTTTGTCTCCAAACATCTCATTAGTCAGAGATGAGTCTATATTTTCTATGAGGGAGACAAATGAATAGGAACATTTTGTGAGGAGAAATGAAAGATGAACACAGCCATAAAAATAGAACAGAATAAGTACATATTTTCTCTTTCCTTATGTTCTACTTTTTTAGTAGACCAACTGAAGGACCTTATATATAACTCTTAAGTACATATGACACACAGGGAGGTATTTTTTTTTGACTCTGCCTCTTTACAACTTTTCCCCATATTGAGGCGTGAGGTAATTTTGCCCTTCCAAATTCACCACGATGAGAATAAAAGCTTGAATACAGGTAGTCCTTGGCTTACAACAATTTGTTTATTGACCAAAATTAAAAAAAGTGGGGAAAAAAAGACTTATGACCTCTTTTCCACACTTAAAACCATTGTGGCCTCCCTCTGGTCACGTGATCAAAATTCAGACGCTTGGCAGCTGACGCATATTTATGACGGTCGCAGTGTCCCAGGGTCATGTGATCCCCTTTTTGTGACCTTCTGACAAGCAGAGTCAATGGGGAAATGCCAGATTCACTTAACAACCCTGTTACTAATTGAACAACTGCAGCTATTCACATAACAACTGTTAAGAAAGGTCGTAATATGGGACAAAGCTCCCTTAACAACGGTCTCCCTTAGCAACAGAAAATTTGGGCTCCATTGTGATCTTAAGTCAAGAACTACCTGTAATTCAGCTTTCCTTTTTCTGTAGGAAGGCTTCCAAAAGCTGTTAGCCAAACATGCATTGAAGCATCCATACATTGTTGTGGCTTGCATTTGAATACAAGCCGGTCTATTTTGAAAGGGAAAGTGGAATGCAATTATCCTTCTGTTTTCTCTCCCAACTTTCAGACTCCGCCATACAGCTTTGATCAAGGAATGCATAAGGAAATAGATGCTTAGGGAATGAAGGGTACCAAAAGAAGAAGAAGCACTTGAATAAAATGCATATTTTTTTTCCAGAGAAAATTGCTTATAACAAAGGATATGATTTTTCAAGTGGCAGTTGTAATTGAGGTTGAGGGAGACTAGCATATAGATTTAGCTAAAAGGTTTTCTTTGCTTACAAAAATTGATAACGCAAACAACCAGGTATCTTAGAGCTTCAGAGAGAGAGAGAGAGAGAGAGACATACGGTACACACAACACTAGAGGGGATTGTTTTTGGGTAACAGTATGATAACAAACATCTCCCTTGCTCTCTGCCAGGTTCCCTATCTTATCAGCCTTCAACCTTTTTAAACAAACCTTTGAACTAAATAAAAAATGGGAAGGCCATCTTTTATTTCCAGCAGTGGTTATTTGCATCCTGGCCACATAGACATTCTTAGAAAACAAATATGGTAGATGACGGCACTCCATTGCTATGTTTGAAAGTGTGCCTCTCTGTCCATCAAAATGGACCCAGGTATGTTGGGAACATCCTATATATCATGACTGACCAGCCTTGGCAACTTTAAGATTGGTGGATTTCAACTCCCAGAATTCCTCAGCCTGTTTCCCCTTTGACTTTGCTAGGTCAGCGATGGCAATCACGTGACTGAATCACAATCAGCAAGGATGCTGAGATGACTGCACCCTTTGAGGACCAATTTCCAATCTTCTTCGTTGCCCCTTCAACATTGGAAAGTCAGTGTTGGTAAGTGAAGACCCCCAGCATCAAATGGTAAAGATTGTCCTAAGTTAAGCTGTATTCCGCGTGATTTTACAAAGACATCCCTGTTATTTATTTACTGGCAATAATGTAGAAATGGTTTGCCTTCTTGTGTGATGATTTTGGAACAGGTTTGGGACTCTGTCCATCTGCAGCAGAATAACTGGGAAAACAGAATGCATTATGGGGAAGGGGAAGAAGCTGGCAAAAGAAAGATCAAAGTTAGAAATAAGCGGAACGAGGCTGAGGACTGTGGGGGAAAAAAAGAACAATTCTCAAATTCCCCCACTCATAGGAAAGACAGTTGGCCAGAGGCTCAAATAGCTGCCAACTCCTCCATCCTAAGTCCCCGCCATGCTAGCCAGATGATTCAGAGCAGATGGGATAGCAGCCATAGAAACCCAAACGTATGCCTGTGCCCCTATTGGACCTATGGCATACAAACAGAAGCAACATATATACATCCATCTGATTAGAATTTTCTTTTACACACACACACACACACACACACACACACACACACACACACACACAGACACAGACACGGTGCAATGCATGCTCCAATTAGTCCATGGAGAGAAAGAGCATACAAACACAAGATGCTCATTCATTACAAAGAAGAAAATGCAGACCTTCTCTATGGCCTTTACTAGTGAAGGGATTGGAAAAAACTCCAGAAGCTATAAGTGTTTCCTTTCTATGAGTTTAGAAAAACTCTCCGCATTTCCTGATGGCTTCCCACGGTGGTCCTAACCAGGCCTGATGCTGTTTCACTTCCAAGCCTGCATGTGTTCGATTGAAGCCAATGATAGATCATGATAAGAGCCCTGGGGGCGCAGTGGTTAGAATGCAGTATTGCAGGCTAACTCTGCCCACAGCCAGGAGTTCGATCCTGATGGGGCTCAAGGTTGACTCAGATTTCCATCCTTCCAGGTTGCTAAAATGAGGACCCAGATTGTTGGGGGGCAATAGGCTGACATTGTATACTGCTTAGAGGGGGCTGTAAAGCACTATGGGGCAGTATATAAGTCTGCTACTACTGTAAGAGAAAATAGGTTAATTGGAGTTAGTTGTGATGAAATGAGAAAAGGCTGCAATACAATAGTATTGTATATGTTTTAGGTTGCTTTTTTTCTCAAACCCCCCAGGAAAAAAAAGAAGGGATATAGTTAGTAGGGTTAGCTGAAGCTGAGTAAGGTAGGCAGGCCATACCAACGTCGCAACGGTTCCCTCCGTAGCTGGGAAGGCATAAGCATGTGAAAGCGTGGCTGCCATCGACACAAGTAGCTCCATTCAGACAGGGACTGGAGTGGCACTCATCAATGTCTGGAAGAAATCAAGGGCTGCCGTTAGGACTTTGGCTGGGCAGAAAGTCCACAACAGGAGACTTGGTTTTCTTGATTTAACCAGAATATAGAAGGAGGCAGTGAACTAAAGGATTTGTAGAGGCAATGAGACACATTTGGAGATTGGGGTGAAGTGAAACTGCAGCTAGGTAAGTGGAAGAAAATGCGAGGGAAATGGAAAGGAAGAATTTCCCAACCATTAAAAAAAAAGCTTGGTAACTACCTGACTACCATAATATTTCAATGACCACCAGAATGACAGTCAAGCCCAGATGGAATTCAATCACTCTAATTTATGGGAAGAGTGGGATATCCTTAATTAGTAAAAGTAACAAAAATATGGATAATGACCACTTTCTTATGCTTGGTCCATTGAGGGATCTAATTTTCTTAGAGCTCATCTTATGCACCAGAGACAAATACCTTGTATGTCCAATCACACTTGGCCAATAAAGAATATTCTAATATTCTAATTAATATTCTAATAGTCTAATAGTCCAATAGTTTAATGTTCTGTTCCGTTCCATTCCATTCTATTCCATTTTCTATTATTCTATTCTGTTCTGTTCCATTCTCTATTCTAAATGAATTTAACCCAAATACAGATAAATTATCTTCTGCTCACGGAGCATAAGGACCAACAACTGAAACTTCCCAGCACAGTTCCCTGAAAAGACTCAACTGTTACCTTTTGACAGGAGAGCTGGACTGAATGAATGGTCATTGATGACTGCCCATCCTGAGAGATAGCTAAATTTGCCTTATAGGCCAAGAATTTTGTACAAGTAAACGAGAATTGCCTTCAAAATATCAGGTTAGATTGTGGTAAGATCAGTGTTTCGTGAGTCTGAAGGCTTGAGTCCATTAGAAGTGTACTTTTCTGTTGCGTTTTGGATTGATGAAAAAGACAGTAAAAGTTGCCTGATGATGTTTTCTTAGTTCAAGAAAACAAAACCAACATGCCTGGAAACAATTTTAATTGTAAGAAGAAAATATTCAAGGCTATCAAATGGAGTTGGCTCTCATTTATCTTTGTTAATGAAACTGTACTTTTATCCTTGAAAGAGTTGTCCTTCAGTTTCTGAGGGAGTGAAAAGCTTTAGAAATGTTGATCCTGAAAGACTGATAATCTAGAAATTATCCCCGCAATAGGGCTAAATACAGATTAGTGTTTGCTGCAAACGTACAAAGATGGTGACCTAGATAAGGAAAATGTTTTGCAGAAAAGAAAAATAAACATATATATATTTATATTCATTAATTCTGGCAAGGCACAAGGTAGGGACCATGTTTACACTATGGAAAGTCTACGAGAGGATATAATCAGAACCAGAAATTCTATACAAGCTTTGTTGCTGCATTGACACAAGTCATTCCTCGTAATGATCTGTCCAGGGTGCTGAAAATACTTTCCATTGGATATTCTTGACCACGATTCTGGCCTATATTGACATTTTTCTTCTGGTATCTAATGCTTGAATTTTGAATGCAGTACAAGATCTTACTTTCTTTATCAGCTGGCTGGACCATTTCCCTTCTATAAATTCTGCTTCCCTGAGACATAGCAATAATCACCGGAGGCTGCAATTTTGTTTCCTGGGAAAATCATCACCAAACACAGATGTTTTCAATCTGGGGCTAGACAATCATAAAATGGGGCAAAACTCACTTAGCAAACGTATCACTTAACAGAATCCCATCCTAGATTTGCCATATCTCAAAGTTAGACCTGAAATTTTATTCCTCCTACCAACCTGTTATCCTTCATTTGTTGTGTTAGTTGCCTGCTACCTCTAGAGATCAACCTTTTACTCTTTGTACTAGGTCAGCACATTCTTGTCCCCATGTTTCTCTTTCCGCTTTCTTCTCCCCAATTCTCTATTCTCCCCAATCCCTCTATTCTTACTATTCTGCTTTCCTCTTAATGCTATAACAACACGAGTGTGGAGGAGGGAAGATGAAGGTTGAAAGTATAGCAGCTGGGGGAAAAGTTAACCCTGTTCTCCAGACTGCCACCTCATTTTCAAATTCCTACTATTGACAAGAGCTTTACAATTATTCAGTAAGAAAGACAGAGCCAACATTCTGGAAATGTACTTCTGTTCCTATTTACCTTTTCTGACAGTGCTTTTCATTGGGAGATGTTCTAGAAGATGTAATGGATTTGAGATCAGATCAATAGCTGGAATTGACACATGCATTCCGACAGCTAACCTGTCATGATCAATGTTTTTAGCCACTTTGCATCCCAGTGGTTAACAATGATAAGAAGAAGAGAACAATTGACTTTATTAATTTATAGGCCCATGCCCAAAGCATGCAACCCCCCCCCCATCTCCCAGAAGTAAGGTCACCGAAGGAGAGTGAAGTAGAATAAAATAAAATATAACAAAAGTCAGAAATCAGCAGCAGCAGGAGGAGAACCTTGAATTTACCCACTGCAGGATAAAGGTTTCTTCATTAAAGGTCAAGGACTGTAACCTACCATGTTAATCCAGTGTGCGTAAGTAAACATGTTTTTGAACTACCTAGTAGTGATTGCAATTGAGTGAACCTTTGTTTCATGATTGAAAATTCAAGTGAAGAAATCAGCAAATAAAAAAAAATAACTTGAATTAAAAACAGGCAGCCTTGTGGGTAAGGCGTGGGTTATGAGCTCAGCACACCAAACACAACAGAGAGGGCAATGAATGCAGAGTTGGAAAAGAAGCAGAAATGTTTTGCATGAGGGATGTGGTTAAACTCCAAACTTTGTTAGACCAAGGGCAAGATACTGAACTTTGCTAATGTGAATGTGCTTCTATAGGGTTAGTCCCAACTCCAACACAACAGCCTAAAATGGACGGGAAATGCATAGAACAAAACAGCCATTATGTTATTGGGATTCCATTATATCCTTTTTAAATATATGTCCTCCTCTTCCTTCCCCATGGCTATAACACTAAAAATTGCAAAAAGAAAAAGAAAAAAAACTACAACAGAAGCTGAAGTAATCAAAGCAACAGCCAGTTTTCCCACACTGCTATTGTGTAATGAAACCGAGCAGCGGAAGAGATAGAATGTGTGGGGAAAAAAATATCACTTTACTAGGATCGAAAATGGCTCAAAGCGGTGAATGCAGCCCAGGAATGAAATATTGGATTGCACTAGGCTGCAAGGCAATGATGAACATGGGTGAATATGGAAATATGGAAAAAGCAAGGACATCAGCCTGCAAGCAAAAATAGGTTAGTTCGCTCTATTGTGTTCCCTGTAGCAACCGATGATTGTGAAAGCTGGATCTTAAAAAAAAACAAGATGGGAAGAAAATGGACTTGTTTGAGCCGTGGTGCTGGGGGAAACTCCTGTGTATTCCTTGGACAGCATAGGTGACTAACAAGCAACTACTGGAGCTCATAATAACAGACATGTCACTGGAAGGCAACATCACAAAACTGCATCTCACTTATTATGGTCACGTCATGTGGGGGAATTCACTGGAGAAAGCAATGAGGTTTGGAAGAGTTAGTAGGAAAAGAAAGCTAGGGTTGCTGGACACCATCAAAGCTGGACACCAGTCAGAGTATAGATCAGGGGTCTTCAAACTTGGCCCTTTTATGACTTGTGGACTTCAACTCCCAGAATTCCTCAGCCAGCATGCCTGGCTGAGGAATTCTGGGAGTTGAAGTCCACAAGTCATAAAAGGGCCAAGTTTGAAGACCCCTGGCATAGATAAAGTCCAAGAAGTGGTACAAGTTTGGAAGACATGGAGAGACCTGGTCCATAGAATCACCAAGAGCCAGACACAACTGAGTGGATTACATCCTCAAGAAGAAATCCAGTCTCACCTATCTCACAGTAATCACCCATAAATCCAGGTGGGCATAAACAGGTTATGTTTCCTTCTTGTTCGTGGCAGGTCCCAGTTCCACACAGCTTCTCCTCACAACTCTTAGGGGTAACTGCAACCAAAAATATTTTTTTCTTCAATTATTCTTCAAAATCATCAAGCTGAAAGTTAGTTTTAAAGACAAGCACCTTTTCTATTGCAGCATAGACAGACTTTCTTGCCCCCAAATAAGGGCTCAGTTCCAGTGTTGATTAAATAAAACCACTTTTATTCTATTTATATTATTTTATATATTTTATTTTATTTGCCTCTTAGCACACTCCTGAAACAAACTTCCTTTCCTAGCCTAGTAAGACAGCATTGTTTGTCCACACCTGTGAACTCTACTTGCTCTTGTAGCCCCTGTGGACTTTAAGGTTTGTAAAAGTAAATTAAGGATTGTATTTGGTCCAAAGCTTTGGGCAGAAAATGCTTTCAATGCTTGTGGCATTTGCACAGCTACCACATGTGAGATCATATGGGAATAATAATTCATGGTTTTGGGCGAGACAAATATAATTGTATAACCATGTGCTTTCATTGATCGATATGCAAGTCCTGAGAATACCATGTAGTAGGATTCAAAGAACTCTGGATTTTTCATCAATACTTTAGAGAAAACTGAGCTTTTTATTTTCTAGATAGGTAACAAATTTAAGATATAAATTCAATAAATAATAATAAATAATAATAATAAAAAGAAAAACATCTGGTATAAGGGACAGATATATAGTTATATTTTTTGCTCCCTCCTATTTGGAAAGTTATAGAATTTAGGAGTCTCCCTGACATTACAATGGTCTAACTCAGGGGTAGTCAACCTTGGCTATTTTATGACTCGTGGACTTCAACTCCCAGAATTCCTGAGCCAGCACAGCTGGCTCAGGAATTCTGGGAGTTGAAGTCCACGAGTCATAAAAGAGCCAAGGTTGACTACCCCTGGTCTAACTTCTTTTATCTCCCCGCTGTGGCAAAAGAGATGAGGTAATAACAAGATATCAAAACAGAGGTAACTTTTTAATAACTATTAGTACTCACCCACCCAATATTATAAAATCTATGGTAAGTAGCCATAGCAATAGTACTTAGACTTATATACCACTTCATAGTGCTTTACATCCCTCTCTAAGCAGTTTACAGTCAGCATCCTGCCCCTCAACAACCTGGATCCTCATTTTACTGACCTCAGAAGGATGGAAGGCTGAGTCAACCTTGAGCCTGTCAGGATCAAACTCCTGACAGGGGGCAGAATTAGCCTGCAATACTGCATTCTAACCACTGTGCCACCAGGGCTCCTTAAGTAAAATACTATAAGCAAAATGTATAAAATCTTTGGGGAGATAACTACTAATTGAAGAATTGAATGCTGCTCAGAGATAGGCCTACTGCATTAATTTATGGGACCAAACCCTAAGCTTAAAACAAATAACTTATTATATATTTAATATTAGCAGCCAAAATGATAATTGTGCCACTTTGAAAAACTCTAGATAATGTAACAATTGAATTCTGAATTAATACATGAATCAATTACTACATTAGAAAAAAAAAATCACAAAGTTGAATGAATGAGACACCAGAGGCAGGAACCATAATTTCATTCTATTTTGGATGGATTTTATGGTTTATCTTAATGGCAATAGACTATAATCTGGAATACTTCATATATACAGTACCTGGCAAGTTTTTAAATGTGCAGTACCAGTCTATTCTCATTGTAGTAAATCTCTTTGGCATTTTGTCTATTTTGGCATTTTCTCCCCCCCCCCTTCCCTGGTATTATAAATTTATATTAATGCAGTTACCTGATGTTGTTTGTTAAAAATTGATAAAAATATACTTTAAAACATTATTAAACAATACGAGAGAGGGACACATTTATCCAAATGAATGTTCACAATCTTTAGTTAATCAACCAGTCAGATTAACTTTCCTGAGATTCTACTTTTAAGAGTCACTATGTCATGGGAGAAATAAGGGAAAGATCAGCCAGTGTGAACATTTAACGGAGTGTCTATTGGAAGTTCCATTGCATACATGTATTTCTGAATTTACCTTGTGTAATAAGCTGTATCCCATCAGTCCTCTCTGATGGGAGGAGATCGGTAGCTGTTGGTGATGGTAGTGGACTCCCTGGAGCAGCAACATCTCCTGTTTCCAACTCTGGTGTTGGATATGCACTGGCCTCTGTTTCAGCCTGAGTCTCTGCTGGATGCCTCGAGTGTTCAGTTAATTCAACATCTGGACTGCTGGTACTAAGTAGGACATCTGGCGAAAAGACTTTCTCTGGTGCATCTGACACTGTCCGAGGTGCTGGACCGGAACTGTCTCCATTAAACTGACTCCTTTCATCAAAAGTCCCAGAGGGAAAGCCACTGGTGAATGGTACCCTAGATGTTTCTGAGTAGCTTTCAGATGATGAAGATGTTTCTCCACCTGGTTCATAATGGGTTGAAGTTTCTAGGTGGCTTCTTGTTGAGACTGATGTTTCATCACTTGTTTCATTAATAAAAGGTGTTCCTACACTAGTTTCATGAAATGTGGATGCCTTACTACTGATTTCAGGATATTCTGGGGAAGATATGGTACTTTCAGGATATGTAGAAATTTCTGCATCAGATGTGGAGGCTTCTCCACTGGGTTCAGGAAAATAGAAATATGTTGCCTCTGTTCCTCCAATCAGTTGCTGTGAAACTGTTGGGGTTGTCACTGTTTCTATGGAATCAGTTACTAAGACAATTTCTGAGATTCCAGAGACATCACCACTAGCACTGGCTGTGGTTGAAGATGCACCACTTACATCATCAGTTTCTCTTCCAAAATATGGAATGCCTGAGGAGGTCCCGCTGAAGTCAACCTTCTCAGATGATACTCCACTAGATGTTGTCACATCATAAGATGCTCCTGATGTTTGTTCCTGTCCTGAAGGAAGCCCACTTATTTCTAATATCCCAGATGTCCCTTCTCCTAATTCTTGCGCAACAGATGGCTGTGTTATTACTTCCACCAAAGTTGTATCCACAAGGGAAACTGTAGGAAACCCTGATGTGAGA
This sequence comes from Protobothrops mucrosquamatus, assembly GCF_001527695.2. Taxonomy (NCBI): domain Eukaryota; kingdom Metazoa; phylum Chordata; class Lepidosauria; order Squamata; family Viperidae; genus Protobothrops; species Protobothrops mucrosquamatus. Next base: position 18,033 of record NW_015387847.1, read on the forward strand.
CCACTATAATCATATGTTCCGGATGAAATGCCACTGACAAGATCAACACCAGAGCTTTCTCCACTAATGTCTGTTTGTCCACTTGGAAGTCCACTGACTTCAGTAACTCCTGAAGCCCATCCACTGAAGTCTACTTGTCCAGAAGAAGGCTGGCCACTCACATCTAAAATTCCTGGTGTTGTGCCTGATAGATCTTCATCTCCTGAAGGTAATCCACTTATTTCTACAGATCCTTTCCCTTCTTCTTCTTTATATGAAGGAGTTGTCACTTCAAACAATTTAACATCAATGAAGGTAACCCCTGAAGGTTCACCACTCCCATCAGTACCTGAAGGTTGGCCACTTAAGTCCACATAGCCACTTAGATCAGGTGGCCCAACAGATGTTCCACTGATGTCCATTCCTGAGGACAATCCACTGATGTCTAATAGGCCAGATGACTGTCCACTAACATCAAGTCCTGATGGTAATTCACTGGTATCAGGTGTGCTAGATAGTTCTCCACTGCTATCAATTCCTGAAGAAAACCCACTGATGTCACTGGTTCCATAGGCATCAACTCCAGAGGGCAATCCACTGGTTGTGCCACTCACATCCCAATCGGCAGAGGGGAAGCCTGATACATCTCCATCTCCACTGACTCCAACTGTCCCTTTCCCTTCCATTTCCCTTTCTGTTGCTGTGGTCACAACTTCCGTCAAAGTGGCATTCACCAGAGACACGGTAGGAAATCCAGATGTGAGACCACTATAATCATACTCTCCAGACGGTGATCCACTGAGGTCAGGACCAGAATGGTCTCCACTAAATCCAGAAGGCAACCCACTAAATTCTGGGGCCCTTTTGCCTTCCTGTTGCCCAGGTATTTCTTCTTGGGTTCCTGAGCTAATCCCTGATAGTTCTTCTTCTTCTCCAGAAGGTAAGGTGCTGACTTCAATAACGCCAGAAGACAAGCCACTTATGTCTCCTGAAGGTAGCCCACTCTCTGCAGAAGGCAGCCCACTCGTTTCAGGGACTCCAGAGGGAAATTCTTCAAATCCTGAAGGTTTTTCACTAGGCTCGACTGTTCCAGTTATCTCTGGAGCTCCAGAAGTCCAGCCAGAAGCAGATATTTCTGTGATTGGAGCTTCTGCACTTGTTCCCTCAGGTATTGTATCAGTGGGAAGAACAGTTGATGGACCCACAGCTGGTGGACTCCCTTGCATGAAAGAGAAATAAAGAGCAGAGACGCAAGGGTGAATTCTCAAGCAATGCAAAAAAGACGATCAGCTTTAGGCTATCTTCAAACTCCTTTCTTAACAAAACAACAACATTATCCTGCAATACATGAAGTATATATTAGCATACAGATATAGGGCTACAGAGCAAGGATGTATTACATACCCTAAGAAAACGGTTTCTCCATTTTGGTGATCAAAACTGGAGTAATATACCAAGAGTGAAATTTATAATTCTTCTCTAAATGTAATATTCAGAGTAAATTTCATATTCTTTCATTGGAGTTTTCATTGCTGCACCTCTGTTACTGATCTATAAGTTCCAGATCCTTTTAATTCTACTGTATAATCTTCAGATTGTTTCTGAATCCTACTTCATCAGTTTATAAATAAGGCCACACAGATATTCTGAGTGATACATTATAAAATGTTTAAATTCAGTTGAATCTCTTTTCCCCTTTGTTTCTGCAGTTATTTTTGTACTATGCTATTTATATGAAGATAAACTCAGTCAAGTGTACTAGACCATTGTGAAGAGTCTCAAAAGATTTTATCTTTGTCTTGTTAGTAATCAAATATTGCAATCTAAACAGATTGTTCTCTCTCCACTGAATGAATTTCAGTGTTTTGCTTGTCATAAAAATAAACAGTTAATAACAAAACAACAGGGGAACAATCAGGACTTATTATTTTCTTGTATTTATCCCAGAAATTTAATATATTACTTATTACTGTAATAATGTATTCTGCAGTGTTTCTGTTGGTATCAGCCCAGAAATATCAACTCTTATGAATGCTGTCCTTATTCTTTTTAATCTGTTTTACTCTTTTGAATCCTGTAACATCTTGAATTTAATCCTTGATCTTTTATTGGAGCATATGCAATTCATTATTCATTTATGCTAGTTGCTTAATACCTTTTCAATATGTATTGGAATCATACAGAAAAGCAAGTTAAGTCTTGGTAAAAATATTCATTTTGATAGCGGCAATTCTTCCTAACCAGGCTTAATTTTTCTCATCTGAAAACATCTGCTATAATATTTCTCCAACTCTGTAAATAAGTATTTTAAACCAAATTCTTATTATTTTTGACAAGTAGATTTCCAAGAGTTTAACTTTTTGGCGGTAGTGTTAATGCCCATTACTTGATGCAGATACGGCTTTTCTTTCTCTGCTGAAGTCTATGCCAATAGTTGGGGGATTTTTGTTATTGATCTGATAACCTGAAAGTAGGCCATATTGTGTATTTATTTCGTTAACAATCCTCTATGTTTTGTGTTTTTTTGGTTTGTCTTGCCAATTTGCATGAACATAGCATAGAGAGGTTTTTAGGCAAAGTATTTGACCTGTTTCAGAAAGCTGCAGATATCAATAAGTTATAGTTAGGGAATTTTGTTCAATTTTATCTAATTTCTCTCTTTACCTAGTTTGCCTAGAAAACCCCTGCAGTTTTCTTGGCAAAGTTTTTCTAAAGTGGTTTGCCATTTAGTTTAAATATAAAACTGGCACCAAAAGGAGCCTGGAACTGGGTTCACCTCACATGCTAAACTCTAAATCTAGAGTTACATAGCATAAATGTGTGTCATTTGTATCATTACATAGTTATAAGTGAATAAGGTACATGACTTAATGAGACAAAGTCAGTAGATCTATGCTAACAATGCAAATATTTTTTTACATATGGGCAAAAAACACTTTTTAAGATTATCTGATCTCTGGCTATCTTTGGGGAGAGGGGAGAATAGCCTGGATCTAGATTTCATTCATGAAATTTAAAATCTGATAAATTGTAATTCACTTAGAGTCTACTAGAGTTGGGTTGCTGAATAGAATAGAATAGAATAGAATAGAATAGAATAGAATAGAATAGAATAATAGAATAGAATAGAATAGAGTAGAATAATAGAATAGAGTAGACTAAAAGAATAGAATAGAATAGAACAGAACAGAACAGAACAGAACAGAACAGAATAGAATAGAATAGAATAGAATAATAGAATAGAGTAGACTAGAAGAATAGAATAGAATAGAATAGAATAGAATAGAATAGAATAGAGTAGAATAATAGAATAGAGTAGACTAGAAGAATAGAATAGAATAGAATAGAATAGAATAGAATAGAATAGAATAGAAGAGTAGAGTAAAGTAATTTTATTGTCACTTTGAATGTACACTAATTGGCATACATTAAAATGAAATTTGAATAAACAAATATTAAGATGAGGTTTTACTATGTTCTTACTGTTACATATATACTCATACAGTTTCCTATACAAGCACATCTCAAAAACGTTGCAGTTGCAACAGTTTATTCTGGAGTTGAACCAATGGAACTTATTTACCAGATAACAGTGATGTGTCAGTTGGAAATACTTCTGTTCCCCACTCAGTTTGATTATCAGAATCAGTGGCAAACTCCATTTCCACAGTTGTTTCTTCCCCAGAAGGAACTTCTTCTACACCGGGGATCATCTGAACTGTAATGAAGTCTTCTTCTATTTCCCCATACAAAGATGGCGTTGCTAAAAGACAGAAATCGTTGTTGAGAATACCCAAATAGGGAAGTTCAAGGTAGATATACAATGAAGTCTCCATGATATAAAGCAAGGATCTCCAAACTCCATGCTGGCTAGGAAATTGTGGGAGTTGAGGTCCACAAGTCTTAAAGTTGCCAAGTTTGGAGACCGCTGATACAAAGGAATGGGGAAAAAAAAGTTGAATTCTGAGAGGAAAAGATTGTTCCCTCCAGTTCAGAAAGATGAGCAGTTCCTTACCTTTGAAGCAAAAGACATGATGCCTGGATTGGGGGTCAGGGAATCCTGTCTGATTGGGGTACAAGTAAATCGTTCTCACACCAGGCTTGTCTCCACCGCAGGTAGGGCGGGGATTAACGATGGGATATCGGAGGCTGCCATCAGCCAACCAGCCGGCCTGGCAGATATCTTGGCCCAGCTTCCAGGCAGCGTAGAGTTGTCCAGTGGAAGCCATGGTTGCATTTTGACTCTCACAGTGTCTCTGGGCTTCCAGGAAGGTGAATTGTGCTGTCTGAGTTGCAAAGAAGACCTCGCCTATAGAAAAATGATGAACGGTGATGAGGTCCTACCTCCATTAGAGCTATGCAGCACTTGGGGTTCAATTTCTCCCAAACCCTACGGAGCCTGGATCTAGCACCTATCCATAACACCTCCAAGCAAATGAAAAATCCCATAAATGGATGCCGTTCCTTTTGCTGGAGGTCCAGATCCAATGGCCCTGATTTATGAACACTTCCTGACCTACTGACAACAATGGGGTGTAAAGATTATGTATTTCCTTTTTATCTCATCTTTCACTTCCTCTTTATCTTAGTCAGTGTTTCTTGACCAACTTTTAAAATATCTGGACTTCAACTCTTAGGATTCTGGTTGGAGAATTTTGGGAGTTGAAGTCCACGTGTCTTGAAGTTGCCAAGGTTAGGAAATGCTGGTCTAAGTGATTGCTGATCTGAAGTCACTTCCTTCAGTCTTTCTTTCTTCCAGGACACATGTGCCACAAAGCTCATGCTTTTGATTCTCTTCCTACTGGGCTGTGGTTAGCTGGGGTCTAGGCTGTGTCTATCGGTACAATGCTTTTCCTGTAAATAAATATTCTCTCCGCAATGAAGCTTGCTTCACTAATCTTTGCGCAGGTCAAATTCCTGCTCTGCAGAATGTTTTTTTGTCTCACACCTACAAGAGCACTTCAGCCGTCAGCATCTTAAGATGTGGTAGACACCTACAATCTTCACCTTTAGAGATTGAAACTAAAATGTCATCTAGCCGTATTTCCATGACTACACCAGAGATGAATAAAGCACTTCTCCAGAAGATCCCATAAATGTAAACATACCTTTCAGTCTTTCAATGTAACAGTAGGCATCAAACTTTTCTGATGCTGGGCGCATACCATAGGATCGCACTCCAGGGAAGTTCTCCTTGTCTCCTGCACATTTACTGCGTGGAACAACAATGGGATACCTGCCCAACAAGGATGGATCTCATCAAAGATCTCAGAATTTTTCACTAATAGCTGAGGAATGCTTTAGGTAGGCTAGGACAGGGGTCTGAAAACACAAGTCTTAAAGTTGTCAAGGTTGCAGACCCCCGGGCTAGGATCATGTAATTGTTTTCAATATAAGGATTGCACTTAGGTTTTTGGGAATGTGTTGGGAGCTATATTCCCAAAGTAGCTCAGGCTAAAACTATTTCATGAATTTATATTTAATGAACTGAATAAATTTTACGACCTCTGCATGTGTACTTAATGGACAAAATGTTAAAAGTTGTAGTTTTGCTGACAACCTTTGGAAATATTCCAGAGACCACCCAAAGCTTTCAGCTCTATGTACCTGGTGAGGTCACAATGGGCAGATCTGAACTAGATTCCTCAGCTGGCACACCATGGTAATAATAATAATAATAATAATAATAATAATAATAATAATAATAATAATAATAATAATAATAATAATAATAATAGTAACAACAACAACTTTATTGTCACTTTGAAAGTACACCAATCGGCATACATCAAAATGAAATTTCGTTGCATACAGTTCACAAAGGGTCACCACCTCCGATATACACTCCTTGTTCGTGGCCAGCTCAAGTTACAGATCTTCCATTTTAGTCTCTCTTTAGTCTCTTCGTTGAACGACATTAAAAAGAATGTGACAACCACTTTGCATGATTTCAAAATCATTGTAAATTTGCCTTGCTCCTTAATTGTAAGCTTTGTATTCCTCCGCGGGTGCTGTTGTCATGATTCCTGATTTCTGTTTTGTTTTATATATATGTCTTTAAACCCACTGTGAACTACCTTGAGTTGTTTGCCATTCATTAAACAGCCTTATACATTTAACACAACAGATAAAACAAACAGAAACGGACTTCCAAATTTGTGGGGGAGAGAAAATGTACTTAGTAATCAAGAAAATGTTAGAACAACACATTTCCTTTCAGCTTTGCAAACTACGTCATTGGCAGTTTCTGCACTGCAGTTTGAAGAATTTGAAACTCTCCTGTGAGCTGACAAGTTCAGTGTAAATATTTTTCTGGAGAGAGAAAAAAAATGGGCGAGTCGATAACTCTGAGGTGAAGAGAGAGACCCAGATCGGTGCTTCAAAGCTTTGTTTTAGGCTTCAAAAGTATTAGGGGTTTATTTAGAATTTCAAGCATCATTTTCCAGGAAGAACCTCTTGGAGTAAGATCCAACTCAATTTATAAACTTGAATCTCAATTGTATTATTTTAATCTGCAGTGGAAACTCTCCTGATGGAAATTCCCATTGAAATCAATCTCTGTGCCCAGAGAAAAGGGCAAATAAGACAGAAGGCTTAAACCTTCTCATTTTCTAGGATCACAGAAGACGGATCGAGGTGCACAAACCTTTCCAAACTCAGGACAGGCTTTGGCTTTTAAGTGAGATACAAGAATTGCATTCGGGGATGCCAGGACAAAATGAAATGTGATTAATTACATTTGAATTGTAGTCAGATCAACTAGACACAGTCAATTAAGCCTTGATTGGGCTCCCATAACAGGAATACCTGGGGCGCTTAAGATAACCTTGGTAGCTTATACACAACACCATAGAGTTTAAATGCTGTTTAGTCTTTTGGACAGCTTGCCAGTTTCTGCAAGCTCAACCAGTTTGGCTAGTCTAAGGTCCAAGACATCACAAGGACCTAGCAAAAATGGATTAGTTTAGCATCTGGGTTGTGTGTGTTCCATGCAGCCCCTGTTTTTATACTGAAAGTTAGTCCAGTGGAAACTTTTTGAGGAGCAATGGGGACCCTCCCAAGCTTATACGCAGAATCCCCATATATTCTCGTGATTTTGGAACCAATACTCAATAGATAACGTAAGGGAAAAAATTTGGGCATCCCAATAACAGAATCGATAGAAATTAGTGGTACTCCTGCTTAATGGGGCTCCCCGGAGGCTGATTAAAATAGACAGGAAAATCTGTTCTGCAGACAGGAAAATTCCTCTGCGTGGTACGTTCCTTCCTTAGCCATCAGCCCAAAACCTTACCTGACTGTCTGGTCACTTAGCCAGCCAGCATCACACTGCTCATACCCTTCTTCATAGGCAGCCTGTAGTTGCTCTGGAGTAGCAATAGCAGCATGATTATCTAGGCAAGCTTGCTGAGCTTCAACAAAAGTCAGGGAATATCTGTTGGCGGATGGCCGGTAATGAAAAACGACACCTGCAGAGAAATCAACACAAGTAGGAAGTAGGTTGAAAAAGAAATAGGAATCACGGGTGGTAGTTAAGGAAAGAAAAAGAAGATAAAATATTTTTGCTAGGAGTTATTCCCGTATGCCGTACAATTCTTGGTATCTGATTCACATGACCCATGGGATGACGGCAGAGTTCCTGTGTGGTGCAAACACTCAGAAAAGGTTTGTTTAAAAGCACGCTCCTTCCAAACTCAGCAGAGATTGTGTCTCATGAAAGGATCAAGAGGATTGTCTGTGTGCTCTACAGTGTGTCCACCTATGTTGAAAAGCTGGAGAGAGGAAAAGTGTCAGAGAAGAAGGGAAAAAGTATGGAGAAAATTAGAAGATGCTCTGGAGGTGAGGAAGACAGCCCTGAAACCATGTTCACACAACATGCTCAAGGAGGTGATGCAGTTTGGGGAAGCTGTTTCCATAGCTTAGCGCAAGGGTTTCATACTTGTTAAATATCTGCCTCAGAAATGCTCTCTCTGCCATGCACGTGGCAGGATCATCTCCTATCTCTCTTCCAATCATGAAATGCATTCTCACGGACATCGCTCCCAGTCTGAACCTTCAAGCAAAGAGCCCAAATCTTTCTCTCTGGCCATGCTTTTGAATAATGTTGATTTGTTAAACAAAATTTATATGGCTGCTCCAGTGGTGGGATTCAGCCGGTTCGCACCACTTCGGCAGAACCGGTAGCTAATTTTTTGTTGCCCAGGCCCAGAATGACTTCCAGAAGTGGCATCCATGCAGAGAACCGGTTCTTCACCTATTTCAATCCCACCACTGGGCTACTCACTCACTCTCAGTGACTCTGGGCAGCGTACAGAAATAAAAATCCAACATACAATCGAATCCAATAAACAATAAAAAAAATAACCCCCTCCCACCTCCCTGGCTACAACAACCAATCAGATAAGCCACTTGATAGGCTCTTTGCCACTCTGGGCTATGATGATGATGATGATGATAATGATCTACTAATTACTTCAGTGCTTTTGCTGATTGTTTTTGAATTCTCTATTATTTTTGTCTATTAATTAGCTTGATGCTTCACATTGAAAAACAGAGGATACCCTTGGTTCTCTACCTGTGGGAGAAGTGGGTTTCTGAGGGACTTGATCCACAGCAGAAGCAGCTGTCCCTGGCACAATCTGCTCTTCTACTGTAAACGGTGAGGCTGATTCGGATTCTGTTGTGGCAGTGGACCATGAACTATATTCCTCTGACATTGTTTCTGGGATAGCCGTGGGGAAGAGTGCATCCAGGGTTGAGGCAGTATAATTTTCTAGCTCCTCCCAGATCCCAATCTCAGTCCTGTTCTCTGTCTCATCGGTGAAACCTGTTGGAAAGAGACCTGGAGCTTCTGTAATGCCTTCATCCACCTCCAAGGTGGTGGTGGTCAGGTCTATAGGTTCCAAGGTTGCAATGCTTCCTCGTGCTTCTTCTTCGGTTGCGTTGCGTGGAAGCTCCAGCTCAAAATCTGACTCCGTGAACGTCTGGATGGTGAAGCCACTGCCCAGCTCGTCGACAGAGTCATCTGTGACATTCTCATGGATGACATGAAAGTCAGCACCTAAAGCACAAAGAAGATAACTGTGAAGTTATTTGCTTTGGTAAAGCGAATCACAATAGGGAACCCGCCTTTTTAAAGGCTGTCCCAGGACTATCCTCAAATGCTTATTTGAGAGGAAGAGAAAGGCACATCTGTGTATTTTTTTTTTAAAGGGCGGGAAGCAAAAAAATGCCATGAAATATTGGAAGAAAGAACTGCCCAAACTGAGACAGAATGGAGAAACAAAAAAGTAGCTCAATGTCTTTGTTTCTACTCACCGGTGTAGCAAATGGCATCATAGCGGGAATGAGGGTATGGATACCCTGTCTGGTTGACATAAAGATACACCGTGCGTACTCCCACCAGGTTGCCACCGCAGATGGGACTTGGTTTGTTGATGGGATAACGGACACTGCGGTCTGCCAGCCAGCCAGCACTGCAGACATCCATCCCATCCTTCCAGGCCAGATACAATTCTCCTGTTGTGGCCAAACGTCCACCAAGACTATGGCATTTCTCTGCTGCTTCTGAGAAGGTGAACTTCTCAGCGGAGGTGGCATAGAAGACTTTGCCTGCAATCACAATTATGCCATGGATTAACTCCTGAAATGGTGCCCCTTCCATTCATTGAGAAGCTTCATTAGACTTTTCCATCCATTATCTTTGCTTATGCACAGGGACTGAAAAGTCCAGAGGAAAACACTTGGGGTGTGTGTGTGAAAATGGGTTAGAAAACACATTTCTGAGAATGAACGTATAGAAATTTGAACTCTTGATTTCTTAAGAACTGGACCGTGGAAAAATTACATCCCCTATTATTTTAAGACAACCCCACCCATTTTATTAGCCAGGTGCACAATGAAAAACGTGGATAAGGATTGAGGTTATTCCCTGTTGGATTCATTTGAAAAGAATAACAGGCGTCCTCCATCTTTTTCTCTTAAGATTTTTCCTTCCTCAGCTTGTTCCTTCTTTCACTTATAATACATTTTCATTAACTACTCAGATGCTACATCGTAGAAGAGAATTATGTCTCCCCTGGGAATAGTCTGCAAATTGCTTCCTCCTCCCCAAGTTTGCTACCTGCAAGTTCAACCTTTTCATTCAGTCCTAAAGATGAATCCAGAATATTAAGCTATAAAACCCACCAGCCACCCCCTACAATTTTGGCATAATTTATCTCCATGGGTTGCTGAGAGGATTAAATTAGAAGCAGGGTAGCAGATCTGCTATTTTCAGATTCTTGAGTGCAGGATTTTAAAAAAAGTAAGAAAATAAGAGTTTTGATAAATCTAGAAAATGTTCTGAATAGGGTTGACGGTACAGTTATTACAGCACAGATTTACTTGTAAAATCTATTTGATACTAACAGACCCCCTAATGCTTACTAAAGAGCATTTTCTTTAACTTTAGAGGCAGCTCATTTTCCAAAATAATTTCAGAATTCAGAAAAAGGTGGTCAGTTCCTTCAAAAATTCCCTGTCCTCTCTCCCACTCTGACAAACAAATAGAACAGAATAAAAGAGTTGGAAGGGATCTTCTATCTGCTCAAACAGGAATTCCTCTGCCATTTTGGACAAATAGTTGTCAAATCTCTTCTTGAAAACCTCCAGTGTTGGAATATCCACAACTTCTTAAGGCAAACTCTATCGCTCTTTGGAGACGTCATCCAGAAATTAGGTTTTGATATTGTTATTATCTAGATAAGATGTGACTCTAGTTTTGAACAGAAGAGTTTCTATGAAACTCTTCAATAGGCATTTGTGGATGGATAAGGGGAATGGACAAAGAAGAACAAGATGAATCTGATCAAACTGGTTGATCTTAACAGCTGCTCTGCCACTACTTCAAGTGATCTTCTCAGTACTCACATTGATTGACCTTGAGCAGCTTAATTTTTGTTCTTGCCTTTAATTGTGCTGATTAAAATATCCATCTTCCTGAGTATTGTGGATTTTTCCAATATTTTAGAGGACAAGAACTCCCATTTAATAACATTTGTACACATTGGGTTGAGAGCTCATAACCTTAAAAAGCCTCTCGAAGCAGATCAAATCCATGTGTTTATTTTGCTGCTTAAATCATTGAGCAATGTTTTAAACCCTGCACAAGCTATCATTAATGCCTTCTAACTGAAGAATAAGAAGTGTGTTAAGTATAACAAGGAACTATTACCTTCCATTTCCTCTGCGTAACAATAGACATCGTATGTCTCATCTGTATCTCGAATACCATATGTTCTCACTCCAGGAAATCCATCCTTGTCACCATAACAACCTTCTCGAGGATGGTGCATTGGGTACCTAGTTTAATAAAAGAGTTAGGGGAAGGAAAATTTATCTTCAAGGGAAAAGGACGGAGAAGGGAAATAGTATATTCTGGGATAGAAATAATTTCTAGAAAAATCAAAAAGACGATTGAGCATTCAGAACTATAGCTTTTATGTTAACTGGACAACTAACATGGAGAACCTCCACTTGGTGGACCACTGAGTTCCACCACTCAGTTCTCTGGCTTCTTCTCACTGTTTTCAATCTTCATTTTCTTTTTTCTTTTTAATTGTCCATCCCATAAATGTTTGCTCATAAAAATAAGAAATTTCTTCCTCGGGAAAACTCTTGTTCCAAGCTCTGATAGAAATGTTTCTCTCTTATATATATATAAAAAATGGGATTACAAGCTGTGATTGTTTTTTCTGCCTCTGCAGAGAAACAGAAAGAACTGGGATTACAGCTGAAGGGGACAGACTTACAAATGGGGGATGTTTTCACTGTAACGTGTCAAGGCACCTAGGACAGTGATGATTGAGTCATGTGGGTAGGCCCAGATTTTTTTTTATTTATTTGAGAGGGAGAGACTTTTAGATATTTTGGTTTTTTTTTTCAACAGTTAAGCCTTTCCTGCGGCTTTTACCGTAGTTCAATGGATAGGAAACCATGACAACTGGATTCTGGAACTGTAAAACTCAGTAATGAGACCTCAAGTTGCCCATCTCTGCCTGGCTGCATAGTTGTACAAAACTTAACCATCTGGAAGTCACTTAACTGCAACTCACAGCAAGCAGGCCAATCTGTGAGGGAAGCTGGGAGAAGTAGTTCAGTGACACCTGCACTGAAGGTGTGCACCCATGCTTTTAAAATTTTTACTTTTCTTTCCTGAGTTTCCACTAATATTATCCAGGCCAGCAGAATTGTGTGGAGAGAGAAACCCGATTCTCTCACCTGCTATAAAGCCTTCAATTCTCATTAAATGAGCAGGCGGGAGATAGCCCAGTCACGTCATTTCCTACCCCTTCTCTAATTGGTGATCCACAGCACCACTTAATATTATACCATGATTAGTCTCTCCACACCGACTACTCTGGCTGGGGAACATTGGAAATGAATTTTAGTTTACCCAGATGGTGTAGGAGAAGAACAGGAAGAGCCAGGTAGTGGCGTCAAGAATGGAATCAGCCTAGAGTCATTATGTTGCCACAAATGGTTCTAAGTCCAACTCTTCTTGAATTCTACTGACTCTTTATCTAGCACCAATGTAGTGGTGATTGTTTGTTGACTAGATTCTTGTATACAGACATGAGCAATATATCATTTTAACTGGATCTTAACGTGTGGTCCCAGTTCTTTGCATCTGACAGATGAGTTGGAGGAAATGGTATACAACCCCCCCTTGGCAATTGCTTACCTGACTGTTTGATCAGACAACCAACCAGCATCACACTGGTCAAAGCCATCATCATAGGCAGCTTGGAGCTGCTCAGGAGTTGCAATGACTGCACTGTTCTGGATGCATGCCTGCTTTGCCTTCTCAAAGTTTAAAGTGTAGCGGGTAGAGATGGCTCTGTAATGGAACACGATCCCTGGAAAACACATTGGTTCAGTTTACACAACAGGCTTCCCTTGGCTACTGAACCAACCCACTGTTGTGGTCTGTCGGCCACCGGAGGACTCCGTGGCCGACTCAGAGGAGGAAGCACAGGAGTGGGCGTGCGCACACCCACCCACACACCCCCACACACACCCACACACACCATTCCCAGATAGAGACCTGGGACTGTGCAATCCCAAGATGGAAGCAGGAGGGGAAAGAAGTTCAGGGTGAGTACACTCTAGAATCTTTCAGGATATATCTAGTAGCTTAGAAGGTTATACTTTAATTTGGCAAGATTGATGTCAGGCCCAAGTCAAGAGACAAGACAGTGAGATCCAATTGAATCTGATCCTTATACCCAATAGACAGAATGTTGCCAAACAAAAACTATAACCTTCTAACCTTCATAATAAACAATAAATTTGTTTATATTTCTATTTGCTTCTTTGTCACACATTCACACGAATACACGTTCACTGTAAACAGACTCAATGCAGATATTCCCCCAGTCACTATTCTTGTTCATGACTCATTGTTCTCTCTACTACCTCATCTCATTCCCATCCATCCATTCAGGCTACTTAGCAGAATATTTTATCATGCTGGATCAGAGAATATGGTACCTTTGTACATCTTTTATTATCACTAAAGCATAACACATAACAACCACCAATGTTCACTCAGAGCATTCTAAATGACACTGGTTCATGCTTTCTGACATATAACTTAGTCTTCTGATTCATAATTAAACATATCCTCTTTCTTCAGAAATCAAGGAGCACTAGTAGGAATAAAAATGGAGGTACCAATAAAGAAGAATCGTTGAAATGAAATCAGGGTTGAAATGAAAGGTCCTTGGCGCTCTCTGAGCTTGGTTGTGTTTTTGCAAATGTTTCATTATCCAAACCAGGTAATGGTCATCATTGCTAACACTGATGAAAACAACCAATGTCAGCACGAAGGACCCCTCATAAAAATGGAGGGGAAATTTTCAGCACATCCCGAATCAAAACTCAGCTCCAAAACAGTAAAGAAGATTTGCTTTCTCACCTTTAACTTTCACCTCCACCATGTCCTGGCTGTCCTCGATACCATGAATTACTTCACAGCGGTAGATCCCAGTATCGTTGGACCGGAGTGTCTTGATTTCCAAAGTAGCATCAGTTGGTATGGAAGGATAATTGGGTAGAGAGATAAACTCCTGGTAGGCAGTGTTGATCCTTACCTGCCCATCCATGGCCACTAGAAGGACAACTTCTTTGTCTTCTGATACTTTGCTCCATTTGATTCTTGGGGACACTGGTGGGGTGTTGGGAGCTGTGGTGACTGGCCCCAAAGTGTCGATAAAGTAGCAGGGAATGGTCAACGTTCTTCCCAAGGGAACACGCAGGGGAGAACGTAAAGGTATGCTCACACTGAGCGTGGCGCTGTGGTCTACTGATCCCCAAGAGAAAAGGAGAAAAGAAGAACAAAATATCAGTATCACAGGATCATCCTTGTTGAACAGACAGAATCATTTCCAAACCAGGCCCATGGAAGAACAGCCTGTGTCCTTTTGGCAAACGTGGCCAGCCCTTGGACATAACTCAGAGTGGTATGATTTTTTGATCAGTTTAAAGCAGAAAACAAGTGGAATGTTTGTTTGTTAAATTTATTTGCTGCCCAATCTCTCTGTGGGGCTACTCGGCAGAAATATGCAGCTTTCATCAATTTGTCAAACATTAACACAACTTTTAAAAAGAACTGGTGGAACAGCTTGCCTCCAGAAATCATGGGAGCTCCATCACTGGGGATTTTTAAGAAGAGATTAGGCATTCACCTGTCTGTGACTGTATAGGCTCTCCTGCTTGAGGGCTCATGCCCTTCCCATTATCCTACTAGCCCTCTCCAGCTTACTCTGCTTGGGACTGTTTAAAAAAGCCTACTTGGAAGCTGCAGCGGGTCCAGATTGCAGCAGCCTAATTTGTGTCATTGGGAGCACATTATGCATGTGCTACAACCCTACATTAGTTGCCAACAAGCTTCTAAGTTCAATTTAAAGTACTGGTTTCAATCAAGTGCTATGGCTTGGCACTTGGCTGCTTTCAAGACGGCTTTCTCCAGTTAGAATCAGCTGGAGCCACACAATTATTCCAGAAGAAGCAGCTTGTGGTTCCTCACTTCCAGGAGGTGAAAGGGATTGTGGTTCTTCAATTCTGGGAAGTCACTGCTTTGTGGCAGTGCTGCCCCTTTAGAATGGCCTCCCAGTTGACATTAGTTTGGCTCTCTCTCTAATGGCCTTCAGCAAAAAAAAGAGAAGAAGACTTAAAACAGAGCTCTTTTGTAGAGCATTTAGGGACCGAGCCCACTTATTGTTATTTTAGTTATTGTTTCTCTACTATATTTTATCCTTCTTCTTTAGTTTCTGCCATGGTGATTTTAACCATAAGTGTACACATCTGTAAAAGGCTGAGAGAGTTCTTAAGAAAAGGGCAGAGGACATGGAATCTTCTGGATGTACAATAGTAGCTAAACCACAACTTCCATAAACTCAACCAATATGCTTAATAGTACAGGATGATGGAGATTGCAGCTACCAACACGTGGAAGGTCGTATGACATTCCTTCTTGTTTCAGAAGCTGTTCAATATCAGAAGATGGAAACTCTGATAACTTAGAATGTAGAAGCAGCAGCATGAGAATACTTTTACATTGTCAATTACTTCCCAGAAAGGCAACAGAATTGCTTCTGTTTTTCTCTTTACAGTTCATACTAAAGGTGAACCCCTGGTGTGACATACCTAAAACTTCCACAGAGGTGGCTGCAGCGATGACACGCAAACACACAAATGCTAGTAGTAAAGTGGTCATGCTTTTCCTGAAATACAAATAGAGGATAGCGAATTAGTATTTTTGCTAGGATGAGCAAAACAACAACCAAGGACAATTTAGCAGGAGGTGCTTCAGTCCGTATCAAGCACCTAGACAGACAACAATATTTTACAACAACGTATTTAGGATTTCACCTTCTCTAGCTGGCAAGGAAGAAAAATACTTTGCATTTCAATATTTTGGATGCGCTGCCTACTACAGCCAATACGGACTTTAAATTAAGAGGTGACAATGTTCAAAATTGGTGTTTGGTCACAGCTGGAAACTGGACATTGTCACCTCCTAATTAGCAGCTGCCTGTTGCTGCTAAGGTTTATTAAATCACAGTTTTCTGATGCATCTGAACAAGGAGATTGGCTTATGGAGGGCACAAACTATACTTGCAACAATGGTTTAGTCAGAACATTTTTTCCAATTCAGATAGAATGGAAACTGGGTTTTAATCCATCACGGGAGCATGGCAATAAGGTGAGTGAGACGTGGGAAAAGGGGAAATAATGAGCCCACAAGTGGTACTGATTGGTTGGGTTCACACAAGGCAATAAATCTAAAGACCAGGTTGCCAAAACATAATTGCTTGATTCACGTAACGTGCTATGCCCAAGCAAATGATATTATAGCTTAATAAGATGAGCCAGGTTATATAAAATGCCTGTGGAGATTCTCAGCCATCCAGGTCATAATTGTCTCAAAGGTGCCTTTTTCAAAAGGCAACTGGACTGTTTTTTCCTTGAGGAAGAAAAAGATGACATTTTGCATCTCATCCAAGAAGCTTCATTGTTTTTTTTTTCATCCTGCTAGAACCAACGAAGCTTCTTGGATGAGAAGTGAAACATCTTAACAGAATAACAGCATTGGAAGGGATCAGAAGGCAGGACAAGAAACCATGGATGGAAACTAATCACAGAGAGAAGCAACCTGAGATTAAGGAGCAACTTCCTAACAGTCAGGACAATCAACCAGTGGAACGGCTTGCGGACAGAAATTGCAGGCGCTCCAGAACTGGAGGTTTTTAAGAAGAGATTGGAAAGCTGTTAGTCTGAAAGGGTTAGGGTTTCCTGTCTGAGCAGGGGGTTGGACTAGAAGACCTCCAAGATCCCTTCCAGCTCTATTCCGATTGTGTCCACAAGAAAGCATCCCATTAGATCAGAAAATCAAAACTGGTTCAGAAAAAACATGTTTTTTTCAGTGAGCGGAAATTTCACTATAAGAACCAGCAGGAGCTCAGCTGGCTTCATATCCAGATACCTAATGAGGCATACTGTAAGTTGATATTAAAGTAGAATTGGCTTAAGAGCATGAGTGGAGAACAGAATGGGGGTCAACCTGAACCAAACAATAAAGTATATTTAATATACCAAGTCATACATTATTGGATTTCTAGGAAGGCCCATAAAAAGTATAGAAATCATCTTTCAAAATTCTCCAATTTAGTTCTGGTCAGATGGGGAATGAAGGCGGAGAAGGTAGAAGCAATTGCATGAATTTTTTTTCCCCAAATACAAATGAAATTCTCCAAACATTTTACCACTGGGATTTTTTTTTTCTGTCCAGCCTGTTATATCCACCACAATTAGTTTCTTGATCACGGAGAAAATGAATGGATCATAGAATAAACTAATCCTCAGTTTAATCCAGCACAAATGACCAAGGCTGGATGAATTATAGAAAGACCTGGAATTAAGGAGAAACTTCCTAACAGTGAGGACAATTAACCAGTGGAACTGCTTGCCTTCAGAAGTTGTAGGTGCTTCATCACTGGAGGTTTTTAAGAAGAGACTGGACAGTCACCTGTCTGAAATGGTACAGGTTCTCCTGCTTGAGCAGGGGGTTGGATAGAAGACCTCCAAGGTCCCTCTCAGTTCTATTCTGATTGATTGATTAAAGATAAACTAAAGGAAAGTTAGCACAATTTCAGATCTTTTGGTTGGCTTTGGACTCTACTGATATGAATAAATTGCATCACTTCTAAAGAACAAGAAGGATGCCATGTTGCATCTGATTAGGCATCTGGCCCCTTCCAGTCCATATTCTATTCTATCCAGCTCTCTAGGTGCTAGTCTGGGAAAGGTGGAATGAAAAAGACAAAGAAGCCAACTAGCCACAAGGTGGATCGGTGCACCATTGGACTTGAAGGGAGTAGAGTAGAGTAGGGAGTAGAGTAGAGTAGAGTAGAGTAGAGTAGAGTAGAGTAGAGTAGAATAGAATAAACAATAGGATATAGAATAGAATAGAGTAGAGTAGAGTAGAGTAGAATAGAGTAAGTAGAGTAGAGTAGAGTAGAGTAGAGTAGAGTAGAGTAGAGTAGAGTAGAGTAGAGTCGAGTAGAATCTGCGAATTTACAAGTCGGATTGCATAAGGAACAAAGCTGTTGCAGAATCTAGTAGTCCTGCTAGAAATACTTCAAAACCTCCTCCCAGCAACCTCCTGGAGAAGATCTATCTATATGTTGGCTACTTGATGGCACACAATCAATCACTAATCAATCTTTATTTTATTATTATAGGCCACAGTTCTGCTGAAATTAATTTAGCTTTTGTATTTGTTGAATTGTCCCAGGCGAGTTGTCCCACAGCAAGTTGGGTGTGGCAAGTTGGCCCGTTTTGGCTACATATTGTGATAAGATAAATGCATGGAAGACACCTTATATTTTATATTTTGCAGCACAATATAGCAACATCAGATCATTTGTTCATTCCTAATGACATGGCATGTCTAGCCAGATTTAAACTTGATTTCTTCAGCTTGTTGCTTAGAGCTTTTGTACAAAGCTCCAGCTCAGTAGGTTAATTTACAGCTCAGTGTATTTTACAAACCCAGAAGAACAGGAGTTATTCAAGAAACAGGTTTAGTGTGTTCCCCAAAGGCTGCCTCCATATGTCCCACTTAGCAAGTCAAAATTTGTGCAGGTCTGCTGAACTCAGTGTATTCCAGCAAGTCCTGCCTCTTTCTATCCATGGACCCAGGACATAAATAATTACTTTGGATTAAGCCTGTTCTTTTTTGGGAGGAGGGGCGCGGAGGGGGGGGGGAGAGGCAGCTGGGGGGGGGAAGAGAACACTGAAAAAAAATCTTCCCTTGTTTTGCTGTTATTCTTTATTGGACCTTCTTGGAATCAATCAAACTGTTAGAGCACAAAAACAGCAAAAGTCAAAACTAAGAAACTTTACAGCTGTTTGTTCTGGGTCATGGAAGGAAAAGTACATCAGGTGCCTCAATTATTTTGGGGAAGTCCTTCCTTACTGATCTGTCAGCTACTTAAAGGCCCAGAATGAAGCACTGCCTTGAAAAGTGCCACCAGTCTGGCTAGGTTAGCTCAATAAATTAACTTGCAGCTTGGGGAAGCCAAATCTGCCTACGGAGTTTTCTCTTACATTCCGTTTCTTAAAGGGAGATATGCAAAAGAGAGACATTTTACAAATAAACTGAGCACTGAGCATTTTTCCTAGATGTGAATCTGTTGCTTTCGCATTTGGATTGTGTTAATTGCGCATTCTTAAGCCTTTTGCAAATGTTCATTAGACCTTTTTTTTAAAAAAATAATTAAATCACCCTCGCTTCCAGTGAGATCTTCATTCATTTTGTTCTATTTTATTGCAGCTTCTATGGTTACTTCAAAAGCAGTTTAGGAACATGATTATGAGCAAAACAACCATGTCAAAAGCAGTAATAATATAAAAACAGCAGCAACCTAGTCATTATGGAAAGCAAACAATAAAAACACAGCTGTGCCAGTCAATGTGAATATCATTTCCGCACAATATCACCAATCTTTCCATAACTAACACTGAATGAATACATTCTTATTCAAACACAACACAAACACGAAGATTTCAAGGCAATGTAAATTTAATTATTAAATAGTTGCAACATGACATCCTTTCCCTGCCACAAAGGAACTAATCATAAATCACTGAGCTCTGTAATTCTGATATTTGAATTATTACTTACAATATCACGAACCTTTCCATAACGAACACTGAATAAGTACACTCTTACAAACACAAACATTCCAAGCTAATTCAGTCATGAACTACTCTGAGCTCTAAGATTCTGATACTTGAAATTATGTTGTTACTTGGTTAATTTATTATCTAGACTTTTATTAATTTAATCTAGACTTGGTTAATTAATTATCTAGGGCTTTTCAACCAGTGGTACGGGTACCACCTGTGG
Source organism: Protobothrops mucrosquamatus (assembly GCF_001527695.2). Classification (NCBI taxonomy): domain Eukaryota; kingdom Metazoa; phylum Chordata; class Lepidosauria; order Squamata; family Viperidae; genus Protobothrops; species Protobothrops mucrosquamatus. The sequence goes on from NW_015387847.1 coordinate 37,969, forward strand.
TACATTGGCACCTGGCAGGTGGTACGCAACCATCCTAGAAAAGTGGTAGTGGGGGAGGAGAATGAGCTGAACTGGTGGCAGCACCGCACAAGCCTGAGCGAGAGACGGCTGGAGCTGCAGGGCTGTCAGGGCTCAGCGGAAGTGCCAGGATCACCGCCAGGCTCCAGCTGGAGCTCGGCGCTGATCCTGGCACTTCTGCTGAGCCCAGAAGAAGCGCCGATCAGCTGGAATGTTGCAGCATCTCCAGGGTCTTGTGATTTACATTCAGATGCTTGGCAACTGATTTATATTTATGACGGTCACAGTGTCCCAGGGTCATGTGAAGTGACCAAAACCTGCTGAAACCACCCAGCAGATGGGGGGAATAAAAACCAAACACCCCCCCACCCCACCCCCACTGCCAATCCTCAACAGAAATGCTCACAACAATGAAAAGCTCGGACAGGAGGAAGAGCGCGGCTGGGCGGGCAGGCAGGTGTCTTGCTTGGCTGTGGCTTGGGGGGCACTTTTTTCAGTGCCATTGTAACTTCGAACAGTCACTAAGTGAACTGTTGTAAGTCGAGGACTACCTGTACTTTATCACGTTTTTTTCCTTTTTTTTTTTTGGGTCATCAAGGTTTTGACACCTTGCTAGAAGACTGGTGGTACTCGGATGTTACCATATCTTAAAAGTGGTACCATGGGTGAAAAGGTTGAAAAGCCCTGTTCTAGACTGCAGTCTAGATCTGGATCTATTGCCTTCAACTAGGCTGAAACCTTTTCTCCTGAATAGCTTTTCTCAACTAGGACACCTCTGAACGTGTAGAGCTTGTGGAGAATTTAATTCCAGAATGTTTAACGCTGACCCAAAGGGCTGAGAATTATGGGAGATGATGTTTATCTATCTGGGACTCCCCAGGATGGAGCAGAGCACCATGGACAACTTCACCATTTCCAGAAACAAGATGGCCGCCGTTATGTCAAATGACTCGTAGAGATGCTGAGAAGAACCATTTTGTGCAAGACTGAAAGTGGATGGAACAACCTTCTCATTACAGAGGTTTTTTTTTTTTTTTAAAAAAAAGAATAAATTATTTTCCAGTGGGCAGACTCCTGAATAAAGAGTGGAATGAGTCACAACTGCATTTAAACAAGACCACAGATGAACGAAATGGCTAGAGATGGCCACACCTAGAATGAAAACCCAACTTGACTTTTTCATAGCTTAACAGGGAGACAAACACGAAGGTTTTCTGCTTCACAAAGAAGCTTCTGTCTGCTTCCCCAGTCCAGGCTGTGGTTTGGGTGGATCCCAAAGCGCCCTGCCCCGGGTGCTCTTTCTAAGACCCCTTTGTTGTAGAAATTTCACACCTCTCTGCATTTCTCATCTTGCAGACACTTTTCCCACTCCTTGTTTTTGACGACAACTTTAGCTCATCCATGCGCCTTGAAAGGCATCACATTTATCACGTTTTAGATAAAGTCACACCCTTTCCCGGTCATCCTTCCCACACAAGAGTAACAATTTGTACAAATTGTCCAGCGAGCATATAATTTATACATATTTGGTATCACTAGAAATATTTTCTCTGGCCATTTCATGCTTCCAGAAGTTGTGGGTATTCCAACACTGGAGGTTTTTAAGAAGAGATTGGACAACCATTTGTCTGAAATAGGGTTTCCTGCCTGAGCAGGAGGTTGGACTAGAAGACCTCCAAGGTCCCTTCCAACTCTGTTAGTCTGTTATCCTCTGTGAAAATGTTTTTAGATGCTTTTCCATGGAAGTATACAAGTAGAAAGTGGACTTCTGTGATGTTCTGGCATCAGACTATTAGAGCCAATAGGATTTCAGTTGTAATATTGTATTTCTCTAAATGTCATTCCTAAAATTTGCCAAAAGACAACACTTGCTTTGAAATGTCTGTTCTCCTGGAATTTCACTCCTTAGCTCAGCTGCTCTTCTTCCTCTCATTTTACTGGTGTTTGTGTGTGTGTGTGTGTGTGTGTGTTCCTTTCCATCTCTCCAGAATCTGGAGCTAATCACTTTTCTGTTACTAGAGGAAATATAGTTTTTCCAGTGCCCTAACAGCCATCAAGCCCACTCGGAATATTATCTTTTCTAATGTTTCGGGTGCCAATCATTGGGTCAAGGGGAAAAATGTCCTGTGGCACCTATAGTAAGCGAAGAGAGATAAATAAGCTCATAATTAGCTAAATACTCAATTAGAAGTCAGACTGACCTAGGTTGGAGATAAACTCCAAACAACAGGAGAGATACTCCAAGGAAATCAGAGCCTAAGATTGAGTCAGGAAACTGAAATAAAAATTAGACTAGCAAACATTATGTTTACCTATTTCATACATTAAGCTAAGATCATAGAACACAGAATAATAGGGTGGAAGGGACCTTGGAGGTCTTCTGGTCCAACTCCCTGCTCAAGCAGGAGACTCTATACCAGGGGTCTTCAAATTTGGCCCTTTTATGACTTGTGGACTTCAACTCCCAGAATTCCTCAGCCAGGCACATGTGCCTGGCTGAGGAATTCTGGGAGTTGAAGTCCACAAGTCATAAAAGGGCCAAGTTTGAAGACCCCTGCTCTATACCATTCCAGAGCAATGGCTTCCAATTCTTCTTGACCATCTCCAGTGAGGGAGCATCTACAACTTCAGACATAAGCCATTCCACTGATTAATTGTTCTCACTATCAGGAAACTTCTCCTTGGTTCTAAGTTGGACCTCTCTTTCATGATCCTCCACCTGTTCCTTCTTAGACCATGGCAAGGATCTCACAGTGTACTGAACCCCAAGCAGCCCAGTCCCATTGAAACATAACCTGGTGTTCCAGGTGAAGATAGCTGGCCTGTGGCAATCTCATGAACTACCTCTTGAATTTCCTTAATGTGCAACAACATTCAATCTAAAGAAGACACAGTTCATCCATTTGTGCAGAACAAGAGGGAATTTCCATGAGGCACACTCTCAAACACAGAAGTTTGTGTGTGCACGCACAGCTGCTATGAATAGTTTTTTTTTAAAAAAAGCTGGATGATCCCCCATTATAGAGTTTAAAAAAGGCCCCGTGTATTCCATGGCTCAACAAAAAAGCTTCTATTTGTCTGCACTGTAAGTCTATTGAGGGAAGATGGGCAGAAACAGCTGCTCACACCCGTTCCCTTTGCACACACAGACGGATGGAGGCCGGAGTAGTTCTAGTTAGGCAGACATAGGGCGAACTGTTCTTCTCCCTTCCAAGGTGAACAGGGAGTTTTTCAAAAGCAAATGCTATGATTTCCGCTGTTGCATCTTGCTTGGGTTAATTTAATACGTAAGGACTTGCTCACTCCACCTCAACACGGTCCCAGCCAGCTGGGCCACCCTTCTCTCTTGCCCTCTTCGGAAAAAAGAGTGGAACTTTTTAAAAAGAACTTTTAAAGGGTCTTTGCTTCTCCACAGCGGCCAAAAGCTGGCAGTGTATGGACCATGAGATGAACACAACTTTTGTTGCTGTTGCAGAGACCTTGGCTGTGGAAGGGCAACATGAGGGGTCCTTGCTGCTTTCTATTCTTGCTTCTTTCCTTGTAGACCTTTCCTTACCCAAACTAGGTAACTAGTAAGGAGTGGGGTTCGCTCTCAGCTTATATTCTAGTGCAGAGGTCCCCAACCTTTTGGGCACCAGGGACCGGTTCCGTGGAGAGAGGTTTTTCTGCGGACCGGAGAGTGCGTGGTTTTGTGTGCTACCTGCATCCCACGGATGGGGCTTTGCTTGTTTGTGCAGACTGGCCCTGTACCAGTCCATGGACTGGGGGTTGGGGACCCCTGTTCTAGTGGCTTGCCCTGTCAGTGTTGGTGGGGGTGGTCTTAAGAGGTTCTCTGGTTAGGCTCTTTATTATTGGCTTGTTTGGCAATTCCTTGATTGGGGTTTTGTTTATTTGATGGTTGGTATGATGTTATTCTTGGAGTAAATCTATGGTGATTGCTAGTGGAGATGTGCTTGGGTCTTTTGTTCCTTTTGGACTGGTTGATTGTCTCTTTTGCATAGTCTATAGATGTTGTTAATGTCTGCATGTATCATCATCATCGCCATCATCATCATCACCATCACCATCACCATCATCATCATCATCATCACCATCATTTTAGCCATTGTCTATCCACTGCAGGATGAAGGCCTCTTCCGCACGTTTCCAACCCATGCAGTCCTGATCTTTCTTTTGCCAATTGGGCCTGCAATACTTGCTGATGTCATCAGTCCATCTTGTTTTAGATCTCTTTCACGGATGCTTTTGATCAAGTGGGATCCATTCTACGTAGGACTGCCTTGGTCCACCTTCCCTCAGTTCTTCTTGCTATGTGACCAGCCCATGTCCAATGCAATTCTTTTACTCTCTTGGTGATATCGTATACTTTCGTTTGTTCTCTAATCCATGCGCGGGTCTTTCTATCTTATCTTGCGATGCCAAACATGTATCGTTCCATGGCTCTTTGTGCCATTCCTAGCTTTTGTATCGTGCCATTGAGATCTGTTAACCAAGGTGTATATAGTGGTCTACTACATCTAGTTCTTCTCCTGCTTCATGCAGCCCTTGTATGTGTCTTTGTAGCTCTTCTGGGTCTTGTGAGAAGAGAACAACATCATCTACAAATCTGAAGTGATTTAAATAGGCGCCCTTGATTTTTATTCCATCTTTTGCCCAGTCTAGTTTGTGAAATATGTCTTCAAGGCAGGCTGAGAAAAAAGGATAGGTGATATTGTATCGTCTTGCCGTACACCTCATTCTGTGTTAGTTTCCACTTTAAGATCATTAAGGAAAATTGTCATCATTGTCTTTATGTGTCCATTGATGGCTAATTTGTCAAGAGGGCCAGGTTTCTAGATATTCCTTGGGTTTTTGGGACTTGTCCTGATCTAGGATGGTCACAATTGAAAGGTATGGTTAGGTCTGTCCACATGTTCTGAAATTAAAGAGTTTTCATCATGTCTTCTGGCATGATGGGCAACATGGCAGTTGTAGTGGAGGCCTTTGAGGAGACGACCAAATTGTGAGAAGGGGAAACTTTGCAACAGCCAAACACTCACCCCCAATGCAACCCTGGGAAAGAAAAAGCAGCAGCAGCAACAAACAGATTGGAGAATTGGGAAATGTCTTATTTAAAGCCAATGAACTTGCCCGATGATCTCTAAAATGAGATGAAGATGCTGAAGACGCTGGAAGGGTGGACTCTAGCTGCATACCAACGTGTCTCCTTGTAAAAAAAAATAAAGGCAGGGCTGTGCCAATATTATTATTATTATTATTTTTAAGCCAAGCACCAAGGAAATTTATACAGTGCTTCCCACATAAAGTGAGCAAATAATGGAGGCTGGGATAGACACAAATCACCTTGTTCCATTTGTCTGGCTGTATTTGAATTTCTCCTGGATTGGGAAGAAATGAGCACGGGAAAGGAGGCTGGATTAATAGTAACTGCAGTTTTAAAATACAGCCTATAAATTCGGGAGGAGGAACCGTGAATTGAATGATGTTTCTATAAAAGTCCATGGATGGTGTTACATAAATTAGAGCATAAAAGTGCATCCTGTTGTTTTGGCCCCAGTTTTTTTTTTTTTGTGTCTGTTCCGTGCAAAGCATTGTCTTGGTTTCGTGTCTGAAAAACCAAGTCTGCTTATTCAAAGGTCTTGAATAATAACCTCAGCAAGCATATACCCCTATTGTGCCCATGAACATTTGCGCTGTTGCAGAGACAGAATTATTGTGCCTGAAATGAGCCAATTTTTTTTAGGACTGGCAGTACTGGAAAGTTAGGAATCAATTAGAAAAGCCAATCTAAGCTCCCAGGAGCTCAGTTGAAGCAACATACTAAATTCTAAATCTGGATGAACAAAACAGGACGACTCCGTTCACAGAAAATGGGATAGCTAAATGAAAAAAAAAAGGGCATGATGGCGTAGAACATCCAATATGTTAAAATAATGATCAGTTGATAACAACAACAACAACAACAACAACAACAATAACCTTGGAGGTCTTCTAGTCCAGCCCACTGCTCAAGCAGGAGAACCTATACCATCTCAGACAAGTGACTGTCTTTTTAAAAAACCTCCAGTGATGGAGCGCCCACAATTTCTGGAGGCAAGCTGTTCCACTGGTTAATTGTCCTCACTATCAGGACACTTCTCCTTAATTCCAGGTTGCTTTTCTCTTTGGTCAGTTTCCAACCATTGTTTCTTGTCCTGCCCTCTGGTGCTTTGGTGAATAACATGACCTTCTCTTGTTTGTGGCAACCCCTCAGATACTGGAACACTGCCATCGTGTCTCCCCTATTTCTTCTTTTCTTTAGACTAGCCAAACCCAAGTCCCACAGCCGCTCTTCGTATGTTTTAGTCTCCAGGCCTTGGATCATCTTAGTTGCTCTTCTCTGAATTTTTTCCAAACTCTCAACATCTTTTGGGGGATATGGTGAGCAAAGTTGGCTGCAGGTGGCTGCAGCGCTTACAGTGTCAGCATGTTGCCCCAAAACAATCCGGGTCCTGATTTTGCCGACCTCGGAAGGATGGAAGGCTGAGTCAACGAACTCGATCAGTCCTAGTTTGAGGACCGACACCCGTCTCGATCGAACGTTATGACGTAAGATTGGTGACACGGTGGTCTCGAGAGCCACCTACAATGTAGGACGTCCCAACACCTTAAAAAAAACTTGTAAAGAAAAAATTAGATAGCACCATCCTACCTTATGAAGTGAACGATAAAATGGACGAGAAAGGGGGGGGCCCAGAGATATAATTGAAGAGCAATTTCAAAGCAATCCTGTCTTTATTTCTGTAATATTATATAGGAGGAACCATGAGAGACAGGGCAAAGTGCTGCTGTCAAGGGAACGGTCAGCTAAGAGACACCGTAGCCTACAATTGTATAGTGGGAGGTGGAAACCTTCCTTAGTTTCTCAGGCTGTAGACAGGTAGGACGTACTTTTAAACCTGCAAGACTGAGATTGGCCCTACCCAGATTAAACCAGATAAGGAATTACAACCAGATTAGCTAGTTCTACAGGGCTTAATTGGAAAGCTACATTGAAGGAAAACTGCTGATCTTTCGCATCAAATGGCAGTATAAAACCAACTCATCTGTGATAAGAGAGAGAAAGCGTTGTTACTTTCCCTGCCTGATCAAGGTTAATACAGGTAGTCCTCTACTTACAACAGTTCATTTAGTGACTGTTCAAAGTTACAACAGCACTGGGAAGAGTGATTAATAATAATAATAATAATAATAATAATAATAATAATAATAATAATAATAATAATAGTTGGAAGGGACCTTGGAGGTCATCTAGTCCAACCCCCTGCTCAGGCAGGAAACCCTATACCATTTCAGACAAATGGCTGTCCAGTCTCTTCTTAAAAACTTCCAGTGTTGGAGCATTCACCGCTTCTGGAGGCAGGTTGTTTCACTGGTTAGTTGTTCTAACTGTCAGGAAGTTTCTCCTTAGTTCTAGGTTGCTTCTCTCCTTGGTTAGTTTCCATCCGTTGCTTCTTGTCCTGCCTTCAGGGGCTTTGGAGAACAGAACAGAATAAGAAGGGACCTTGGAAGTCATCTAGTCCAACCCCCTGCTCAGGCAGGAAACCCTATACCATTTCAGACAAATGGCTGTCCAGTCTCTTCTTAAAAACTTCCAGTGTTGGCGCATTCACTGCTTCTGGAGGCAGGTGGTTCCACTGGTTAATTGTTCTAACTGTCAGGAAATTCCTCCTTAGTTCTAGGTTTCTTCTCTCTTTGGTTAGTTTCCATCTGTTGCTTCTTGTCCTGCCCTCAGGCGCTTTGGAAAATAACTTGACTCCCATGGTCACCCGATCAAAATTTAGATGCTTGGCAACTGACTCATATTTATGACGGTGCCCTGGGGTCGTGGGATCTTCTTTTGTGACCTTCTGATCAGCAAAGTCAATGGGGGAAGCCCGATTCACTTCACAACCGAGTTACTAACTGAAGAACTGCAATGAGTCGCTTAACAAACGTGGCAAGAAAATTCGTAAAATTGGGGCCAAACTCACTTAACAAATGTCTCACTTAGCAGCAGAAACTTTGGGGCTCAGTTGTGGTTGAAAGTCGAGGACTACCTGTGTGCAAGAGCAAGATAAGGGTAGACAAGGAATGCATGAGGGAGACATGCAGGTGAACAAAGGGAGTTACAGGTAATATGCATGTCAACCCAATCCTGTGCTCACACATGATGCAACTTGCAGAATATAAAAACATAAAATGATGATATAGGTGAACCCCATGAGTGGATCTAGATAAAATGAAGCCCCAGAAGAAGGTCATGAATTAGGCTTGGAACCCCGATGAAGGTGGAGACGGAACAAGACGCTGGCGGAACAAACAAAAATGGGAGAATCTGATTGTGGGACAGGAAGCTACCAGAGAAGCATCCGTTCATATTTCCTTTTTCCAGATGTGTAAAAAGAGAAGCTTCAACAGGTGCAATTTGTCACTTAATTTTCTAGAGAAATAAAGAGCTGGAAACCTGCCAGTTTGGCTCATTCTTGCTCTATTGGCACAACCAATGCAAAGTCTGAGGGATTTATGATCCCTTCTGAAACCAGAGCTTTCCATTCCCTTAAAGCAGGGCTGGGCAAGTCAACTGTTTCCAGCCAAGGAGTTGTACTTAGTGGAGTCGAAGTGGATTTTAAACCTTTGGGGGGGGGACTCCAATTCTGTTGTCTTTTGTTTTAAGCCAGATTGAGAGTCAGCAGGCAAGCAAGCAAAGAAAAATAACTAGAAAGGGCAACTTATGTATATATGGGTGTAGGTAGGTACATATACATACACATACACATGTACATACACATATGTACATAGCATGTATATGTGTGTGTTATGTATGTGTATAGGTAGATATCTACTTTCTTTTGAGAGCAGGCAACAGAATTTCATTTTTAATGTGTGCCAGTGTGCTCATCGTAAAAAATGACAATAAAAGTTATCTTATCCTATCCTATCCTATCCTATCCTATCCTATCCTATCCTATCCTATCCTGTCCTGTCCTGTCCCTTCTCTTCTCTTCTCTTCTCTTCTCTTCTCTTCTCTTCTCTTCTCTTCTCTTCTCTTCTCTTCTCTTCTCTTCTCTTCTCTT
>NW_015387847.1:47286-68747 GCF_001527695.2 Protobothrops mucrosquamatus
ACAGTGGAAATAAGCCTTCTGTACTCAAAACACTCCCTGGAGTCCTGCCAGAATGAACAGAGCATCTCAGTCTCACCCATCTCAGCGACAATGAAAAGGCAACAGCTACAGACCCTTCAGCCATTCAATGTCATTTCAACAGCGGCATTTTGTCCTTATCCACCAGTTAGAGAGTGACCCTAGCAACAGCATAAAAAAAAACCTTGCAGATTTGCACATTGTCTCGCATGTTTAGAATTGAGGATTTAAATATCCCCCAGCTTCCAATACTTTTCGTCAGGATTGATAAAATTACTGGTTTATCGCCTAGAATTCGGTCCCTACGTCCCAAAGGACAAAGGCCTTCCTTTTCTAATCTCTTAGGAAGTTTTACAGTTAAATGGACTAACTATAACAGGCCTTTAGATCAAGGCAGCATGATGCAGTGTTTAGGAGGCTGGACCTGGAAAAATAGAGATCCTGGTTCAAATCTACCCTCAGCCATCAAAGCTGGGGTTAATTTCAAATCAGTAATTTCAGCTCAGCCTGTCTCACAAGGTTGCTGGTAGCACCATATGAATGAAGAAAAGATCTAAATTCAAAACAGACCATTTCCACTGCTGTTTTGGGTTCAGGAGACTTCAGTTTGAGGCCAGGTCATCACCTGCCATGCTGGAACAGTAAGAATGGCGCCTTCCGATATCAGAAGTTGGACTGGGATGCAAGACATTATGATGTTAAAAGGCTTGGTAGGTTTTCAGTAGGTGCAGAGGAAAAAAAATGGAGGTGTGTCCCTAAAGGATATGCAGGCGATGGACTTGGGAGACTGTTATTTAAAACTGAGAGGCACAATTTGCAACTGAAGGAAATACTGAGCCTTGTGTGGAATACTAATAAGAGAAGTCAAACAGGGACAAAAAAAAAAAGTCAATTCATTTAAACGTCAATTCATTAAAATTGACAAAGTCAACTGACCAACTCTGGATGTGACAGCGCTGACTTTGAGTTTTGTCAGCTAAGCAGGGCTGGGCCTGGTCAGTCTTTGGATGGGAGATCACTGGAGAATTCCAGGCTGAACTGAGAAGGCCAGGGCAAACTATTTCTGTATTTTTTTGCATGAATGAATCCATGCTTGAAGTCATCAAATTCAAGAGCTTCTTTGCTTTCGTTTGTGGTGTGAGAAAGCAGGAGACTGTGAGTTCTAGTCCCGCCATAGGCACAAAGCCGTCCAGGTGAGTTTGTGCCAGCCACTTTCTATCAGCCCTAGGAAGGAAGCAATGGCAAAGCACCTCTGAACAAGCTCGCCAAGAAAACTGCAAGGACTTGTTGAGGCAGTTGCGAGGAGTCAACAGGGACAAACACACTCACACATACAAATGTTCAACAGCAGTTTGAGCAATTACCCCCCCCCCCCCAGCAATTTTAAATATCCCAATACAGCAGCAACTTTTAGAAGTGTGTTAGATTATACACACCTGAAGGGGGGTATTTTTCATTGTAAAAATCAGATTATAGGAAATCAGCAAACATTTTTAAGCCCTTTTGTAAGAGTTTTTTTTTTTAACAAATGAGGAAGTGTCTCTATAGCTTTTAGTTTGAGACTTGTGTGAGAACTATGGTATTGTTTTCATGAGAAGGATGCACATTTTGAATATCTATGGAACCAAAATGTGATTATGCCATAGGTGTAAACCTTTGCTGTTATTGTTTTATTCATATAAAGACTGATTTCTATGAAAGTGTGCACTGTGGGTGGTTTGGGCTACTTCTAAAAAGATTGTCAAACTTTTCCCTGAAACTGTGGCAGCATTTCTTATTTTAAAACCATAAAAATATGGTCAGTGCAAACGGATTTATTTCTGAAGGAAAGTAATCTCCTTTAACCATAAATAAACGATTACATGCATTCTGGATCTTACCCGTTAGCAATTAAAAAAAAAAGTTTAAAGAACACATAAAGAACCAGGCTAATTCAGTATAAAGGAACAAATCCATGCATGTTCGTTCTTCTTTCTTTCTTTCTTTTTTTAAAAAAATATGTGGTCACATTTTTCTCTTTGGGCAAAGCACAGTCCTAATTGGTTAAGGCTAAAGTTTAGGGGTTTGGCATCAGGCAGAAAATACAAGCATTCAGGATTAATGAAGGGTTTGAAAAAGCCGATTCCATGAAGAAATGACACATTCTCTTTTAAAATGAAACCACATTGGAAAAAAAAAAGAGTTCTGTGCATTCATTCAAAAAGAAAGTAGGTCTTTAGCCATTCTACGCTGATCTGTTGGATATTTAAAAAAAAAAAGCCCTAGTCACTCTAGCCCTTGTAAGATTTCACTGGGGATTTAGGATCAACGTTTCACAGCCAGAAACTTTTTTTTTTTTAAAAAAAAGCAGGATCTAAGGCCAGCCCTTAATGCTTTCATTCATCATTTGTATATGTTTTTTTACATTTGCCAAATATACCATCTTTCCAGACAGTTTACAGGCCAAAGTAAGATCAAAGAACAACATTCTAAGAACAAATCTCTAAATATTACGGGGCCATAGCATAAAGGACAGTAGAACTCTTGGTTTGCAGATATAAATCTGCAAAAATTTCACAATTTTTTAATACCCAGCCTTAGTAACGAATAACAACCAAGCACTTGGACACTGAATTGGGAAGATTATTTAAATCCTCATTTGTTAATAACAGCTTCCCCTAGGTGATCATACATTGCTGCCTATATTCACACAAACTCCTTGACCCAGCTGGTGGATTAACTCATGTTTTAGGTTCTCACGATGTAATAAACCATAAATGAAAAAGGTGAGGTGAACTTGCAGAACAAAGTAAACCAAAAGCACTTAGAAAAACCAAAATTAACACTGCTAAATCTTAATATGATGTCCTTACTCAGCTCTGATGTTTCTGCTTGACCTGAATAAGCTTGTTATGCCAAGGCAGTCATCATTTCTTAGTGTAATATACCCAACAGGGTTGTTGTAATAAAGGACAAGGGGGGAAAATCTATTTGTGATTCTTTAAGACAGTAAAGATGAGGTAGTTGTGCAATTAATAACCTTGGTAACGACATAAAATTAGTGCTACTTTGATTCCTTAGCTCATGAATGGTGCAAGTGGCTACCACACTGCCGAAGCCATTTTTTAAAAATGCAGATGTGCCTGCATCAAAGTTGCACATTTGCAAACTTGTTAACTTCTTTACTCCAATAAACATTTACCTTCTCTTGAGAGATCTAATTCCAAAGCATCCCTTGCATTTAGCAACATTCCTCAATCCATCTCTGTTTCCCCACTTTACATTACACTAAGCTATGAGGTTTGATGGTCTGTGAACCAAGGTTTCTAAACTATGGTTTGATGCATTGTGTGAAGCCGGTGAATCCTTTATTGAGCAAACTGTAGTTAGAGCAACTAGATGTAGATTATTTGGGAAAGGACCCATTTATGGTGCCTTTGTAAATCGGTTACATGCCAAGTAGATTAAAGGAGCAGGAGAAATAGCGATATAATAATGATAAGAATCTGCAATAATCAGCATAACTTCCTGGAGGATTAGTCCTAGAGCTGGACCAAATCAGTTTGCTGCTAAAGAACAACACACACACACACACACACACACACACACACACACACACACACACACGGTACTCTGTTAGCACAATGTAATGGGACTTCACTTTGCCCATAAAGCAATATCATCGAATTATCCATTTCTTTTTATCTACAGATCCATCCCCACTACCCTCAAAACAAAATCAGTGAAAGAAGTTGGATGTAAGTTTTCTTCCTTTACTTGGTTGCCTGGCAACAATAAGCATCCATCTACCCACCCATCCATCATGAACAAACTTTTTCTGTTGCGGCAGCCGAATGCTCATGGATGCTGCTTCATTGGAACAGCTGGCAAAGAAAAAAAAATCGCCCCCCCCTTCAAGGTAGGCATTAAAAGACATTCTGCATGGTTAGATGGAGGAGGTGAAGGTGTCTTCTGTTTAGCCCAGCATCCTCTTTTCAGAGGAGCAATTTCAGCAGGGAAGCATCAAACACGACCTGAAGATCCCAAGGCTGTCTAGCAGGGAGAAAAGATGCATCCAGCTTGCCATGATCACTACAGAAACACTTACCAAGCAGACACCTTAAAGTTTAAAAGCAGAAAGAGCAGACTACGTCTTACCTTTCGCTAATCAGTGCTTTGAGAAGTTAAGTCCCATATGCCCAACTTGAAGGCTAGAAGTCTTGTAGTTGTGTCTGTGGCAGTTCGGGAAGACAGGATAAGTTCTGACAAGACCTGCTAAGTCTTCTTCAACAGCCTTCCAGATGTCCTGCTTTTCTCTGGGGTCACCTTGATCTTGATTTATCCCTCTATTCCCCCCCACCCCAGCCAAAAGGAAGCTCCTGGTACCGGTGTGCCAAATTTTCAGTCAGGAAGCAGCAAAAACAGCAGCAGGGTTAATATTGGAATGAAAGTTGAAATGAATGAGGAAAGGAGGGAGAGAAGTAACAGTTCCACGTTGAGCTGCAACTGGGTGCAGAGAGGCTTTTGTGACTCCTCCTGTCCTTCTTTAGATACCTCTAGCTAGAGTTGGTGGAATCGTCCTATGAAACTTTGAGTCAGGTAGGCAAAGATCCAGGAAAAATAAAACATGGGCTGGAGTGGGGGGGGGAAGGGGGGTAGGAGGGAAGGAGGGAGGCAGGGATAGGAGAAAAAATAGGAGCCAAACCTCTTGGAGGAAGGAAGAAACAGGGAAAGAAAGAAAAAAAAAGCTCTTGGGCAAAAATGAAGAATTTTGCAAAAAAAAAACAACAACCGGGATCCTCTGGAGGGGAAACCAGCCAGATTGTACATCACAAGTGGTTGAAAAAAGGAAGGTATGATCCAAGGAATAAGACTCAGAGGACCACGAGTTAATTTAAAAGAAAAAAAAAGCAGCTCTATCTCACCTCCATCTGTGACCAAGAAGGGATGAGTGAAAAGGAGAGTGTCTGCAATGCAGTCGATATTACTGCAAGCTGGCTATAAGCTTTTGAAATAAATATTCAGAGCATCTTACATAGGAGGTGGCTGGAACCAGGCAAGCTCATACAATCCTTGGTCCTATAAAGAGAGGTATAGAATCAAAATCGCAGGAGGTATTGGTATCACTTTGTAAAGCTTTAGTAAGACCACATCTGGAATACTGCATCCAGTTTTGGTCACCACATTACCAAAAAAAAAAAAAAAGATGTTGAGGCTTTGGGAAAAGTGCAAAGAAGAGCAACTGAAACGATGAAGGGCCTGGAGACAAAAACATATGAAGAACGGTTGCAAGAATTGGGTATGGCCAGTCTAGAGAAAAGAAGGACTAGGGGTGACATGATAGCAGTATTCCAATATTTGAGGGGCTGCCACGAGGAGGAGGGGGGGGGTCACGTTATTCTGCAAAGCACCAGAAGGCAAGGCAAGAAAAAATGGATAGAAACGAATCAAAGAGAGAAGCAACCTGGAATTAAAGAGAAACTTCCTAACAGCGAGGACAATTAACCAGTGGAACTGCTTGCCTCCAGAAATTGTAGGTGCTTCATCATTGCAGATGTTTAAGAAGAGATTGGACATCCACCTATTTCAAATGGTATAGGGTCTCCTGCTTGAGCAGAGGGTTGGACTAGAAGACCTCCGAGGTTCCTTTCAGCTCTATTCTGATTGATTGATAAAAGGTAGACTAAGGGAAAGTTAGCAGAATTTCAGATCTTTTGGTTGACTTCAGAGTCTACTGATGTGGATAAGTGGCATCACTTCTAAAGAACAATTTCTCCCTAAGAAGGATGCCATGTTGTATCCCATTAGGCATCCAGTAATTTGCACATAAGAAAGCATGCAAGCATAGAAATAATGGTACATATGAACACCACTGCAATATATCTTGTTAAACTAGGGACGTCTATGTGTTTGTAACCTGTGCAGTGGCCGTGCATTTAGTAGCTGGTATTCATGCTGATGGCAACTTTAAGACGTTTGATTCTTTGATCTTTTTATGGCCTCTTCTTTTAAGAACTTTAGAACTTTGAGGCTGGATCAGACTAAAGGCCTGCCTGATCTAGCATCCTGTAATACCTGCACACACATACGCCTGCACGCACGCGCACACAGAGTGGCCAAGAAGGTTATAAGCATTGAAAGGAAGATAACAGTCTCCACTTCTGCTCTCTCTAAGATGTTATTTCAGGGGTGCAATTTGTGATTCAGAAATTGTATGCAGGCACCAAAACAAGTATCCATGCTAGTGTGAGACACCATCAGTGTATCCAGTCTCCTTTTAAAACCTTCTGAACTGATGGCCAATGCCGTATTTGAATAGTATGCTTTAAACTACACGCTGTTGTGCTGGATCAGCACTTTGATTAGATCCAATAAAGATGCTTCAGAGTGTGCATGGTGGAGGGAAGGGACACTGAACGTAATATCCTTCTCCAACTCTTTAAAACAGTGGGACACTGCAATGGTCATAACTACCACTAGTTCAATGCTGTCATAGGTTTGAATGGTTGCCGGACAATTGCTAGTCATTAAATGAGGACCACCTGTGAGAAGGGAAGGGAGAGGAGGAGAGGAGAAGGAGAGAGGGGAGGGGAGGGAGAGAAGAGGGAGAGAAGAGGAGAAGAGGGAGGGTAGGGTAGGGTAGGGGAGAAAAGAGAAGAGAAGAGAGAAAAGAAGAGAGAAGAGAAGAAAGAAGAGAAGAGAAGAGAAGAGAAGAGAAGAGAAGAGAAGAGAAGAGAAGAGAAGAGAAGAGAAGAGAAGAGAAGAGAAGAGTTGAGTTCTGGGTTCCATATCAGGGCCATCCACAGGCAGGACAATTAGTTAACATGGCATCTGCAGCTTTCTGAAATCCTGCCTGTTGTTTTTTTTTACAGTATGTGTGTCATACTAAGCATGTTAAAAGGGGTGGGACTCTGTACCTTTGCAATCTTCATCTTGACTTCTTTTTTTAATTCCCTTGCAGACAATCCTACCTACCCATTTGTTTGCTTTAGTTCACCTGTCCCATCACCCCAATAGTCACCCATTAAGTAATTCTCTCTCAACAGAAAAAGGGCAAGCAAATCTGTCCTTCTATCACTCTATAAGAGGAAATCACCAAATCAACATTAAAATAATCAGACAAAGTGTACTGAGACAGGATGAGAATGGAGGTTGAAAGAATCCAGAATCCTGCTTCACAGGGAAATGAGAATCATTTGGAAAAGTTTAACAGATTCATAACACATTCTGTAACATTTACGGAATTTTCCATGTAAGTTTTCCAAAGCGATGCCAACTTGGGTAATTTTTTTTAAAAACCCCAACAACTTTAGGAAGAGTGACAAAGTCTCTAAATGATTCTTAGTGCTGAAGCTTATCTGGAATTTTCCCTACAAGACTTGAGCTTCATTTCTTTTTGAATTGTTAAAACTAACACAGAGATGTTGATGATGCAATGACCATGGAGGGAGCAGAGAGCAGAGGAAGAATATATATCTTCCTTTCTAAGCGGTGAAGTTTTAAGAAAGTTTTTTTTTCTTTTGATTTTTTTTTTGGGTTAATGAATTCCAGAGATGCGAATTGCGGGGGGGGGGGGGGCAGATATGCTAAAAAGTGGCATGCAGGCTCTCTGTGAATGATGACTGGCTGCTTAGCTCTGTTTGGTTCAGGGTCAATAAGCTTCCTAAATATTAGAGTCCCTTGGGCAGGAATGGGCAGGAATGAGCGACGTGACACCCATTTCTCTATTCCTGCAGACTCCAGGACCCTCCAGTTTGGTGCCATTGAAAATTAACTCTCAGCAGCACAATTTTGGTCTTGTTTTCATTCAGTCAAAAATTGTATAGCTGCTTTGTTTCCTCTTCCTCTCCCTGAAATGGAAAAGTGGGGGCCCAAATAGTTTATCCCACCTATTCTGACAACCTCCTGGTGTCACCACTGAAGCTCATTTATGATAGACATCATGCTCATCTTCATTATTTGTAGTGCCCCAAAGAAAAAAAAAGATGGCCCAGGTAAAACCAGATTTCTATCGCCGTGCATCATTCATATGTAGGCATCCATGTAAAGGTCCAAGATAATAGGCCAGCAATCAATCAATCAATCAATTTTTTTATTACAGTCACAGACCAGCAAATAAAAGCATTCAAACAATAATAACACAAAAAAATAAAAGTAAAAGACAGAATAATATATTGCAATCAGTGATGGATTAACAGTGGGCGGTTAAAGTTAGCCTAATTTTACAGACAGCATAGCAGAATAGCAGAACCAGGGTGATACAGTGGCTCAGCGGTTAAGGTGCTGAGTTTGTTGGATGGAAAACTGGCAGTCCACGTTTGAGACCCGAGCCCCACACGACAGGGTGAGCTCCCGTCCTTGCTCCAGCTCCTGCCAACCTAGGAATTTGGAAACATGCAGATGTAAGTGGATAAATAGGTACCAATTTGATGGGAAGGTAACAGCACTCTGTGACATCATGCTGGCCACGGGACTGTGGAAATGTCTTCGGACAGTGCTGGTTCAATGGCCTTGAAACGGAGATGAGCATCTATAGTCTATAGTCAGCAATGACTAGCGGAGTAAAATCTGCAGGGATTCCTTTCCTTTACCTATCGCAGAATTTGGCCACACTCAGAGAAACTACTTCATACTCATTACAGTAGTTCCATGTAAAAAAGATCAGTATTTCCCAGGTATTTTATGAGGTGAAGGTGTTGTAAATTGAGTTGGTGAGTCCTTATAGAAGACCATCATGGGTTTTTTGGTCCGATCTGATGGGACTCTTCTCAACTTCTTGGCTTGCATGCGCTGAACTCAAAATTGAAATCTCCA
Organism: Protobothrops mucrosquamatus; assembly: GCF_001527695.2. NCBI lineage: Eukaryota > Metazoa > Chordata > Lepidosauria > Squamata > Viperidae > Protobothrops > Protobothrops mucrosquamatus. Next base: position 56,098 of record NW_015387847.1, read on the forward strand.
TGTCATGACACTTTCAACAGATTTATGCTCACATTTGGGACAGATGGATCCCTCTTCGTTAGCCACAAGTGGGTTGGGCCTTCAGGTTGTTAACACCACTTTGCGGTTAGCCAGTAGCTTCTGGGACAATGTGTCTATTGAACCTGCAGCGGTTGGCTGTAAAAGAGGCTCCTTCTCAGGCAGATGGTGCAGACTAGCCCCTTTACTCAGCTAGGCATAAACAGGCACAAGCCTTCTTCCCCCTCCTCTACGCTCCCTAGCCCCAAATATTGTGGCTTATTCATCAACGGGCAAAAATAGCAGCAGACGTGCCCAAAAAGGACGGGACTGCCTTACAAAGTGAGCTCTATTTAAACGCCATCCCAACCCAGCTTTCTTTATAACCCCTTCTGTATCTTTCCAGTTTACTCATCAGACCCAGCCAGAAAGAAGGACCCATTGAGCCAACGAGGCTAAGAAACTAAGTTAAAAAGTTAAAAACTAGATTTTCCATGTAACAGCTACATAAAGTTGTGAAGTGGGGTGTTTTGTTTTTTTTCATGCGTCATGCCCAATTTTACAGTCATGTCCAATTTTATAGCCTTCTATGCCTTGGTTGGTAATAGCAATAGCACTTAGGCTTACTGTATATACTGCTTCACAGTGCCTTTACAGCCCTCTCTAAGTGGTTTACAGAGTCAGCATCTTGCCCCCAACAATCTGGATCCTCATTTTACCAACCTCGGAAGAATGGAAGGCTGAGTCAATAGCAATAGCACTTAGGCTTATATGCTGCTTCACAGTGCCTTTACAGCCCTCTCTAAGCGGTTTACAGAGTCAGCATCTTGCCCCCAACAATCTGGATCCTCATGTTACCAACCTTGGAAGAATGGAAGGCTGAGTCAGCCTTGAGTCAGTCAGGATCGAACTGCTGACAGCCGGCAGTCAGCAGAAGTAGCCTTCAGTACTGCATAATAACCATTGTGCCACCACAGCTCTGCAGTAATCAAATCCCTGCAGTTGTGATTTGATTAACTGATCCCCCGTTCCAACTTTTTCCTGTGAATGCATTGGATGGCTACAGGGGAGTATTTCCCAACCTTCCACTTAAGTGGATAGTATCAATCGTTACAGGTAGTCCTTGATTTACAACTATTTGTTTAATGACTATTCAAAGTTGCAACGGAACAGAAAAAAGGGACTTGAATACTGCATTCTAACCACTGTGCCACCTGTGACTTTTAACCACTGTACCACTACCTAGCCCACTAGCTGAATACACAGCCCCAAGGAAGGAGAATTAACTTTTATAGCTCGCTGAATTAATCCTAAGGAAGGAAAATTGCATTCTGTGTAGGATGCTGACCCAGCCTCCTAAAACTTTTAATGCAAAATGCAGCTTTGAGAGTTTGAAAATGCTACACAAACTTTAAATCTGAACTATAATTCTAGTCCTGAAGCTGTCACTGGATAATATTGACATTTTCTTTAGGCATCTCTGTTATTTGACTCAGGAAATGCTTGTGCCTTTTTATTAAAAAAAAAAAAAAAGATATCCCAGGAAGTAGAGCAACATAGACACACTAGAGTAAATATCAGCTGCCACTTTGGCAGCTTTGATTGAAAGATGGCACACTCAGATTCCAAATAAATAAATGTCAGAAACTCTTGATTTGATCCACTTCATTTCAAGGAAGTAACCTCAGAGGACACTGTTTTGAGCAGAGTTGCTATAGACTAAAGAAAGCTTGCTTAATCTTATTTTTGTTTGCTTGGCTCAATACAGTTATCTCTTGGCTTTCTTCCTGGATAGCCCAAGTTTTTTTTATCTTTCATCTTTGTAAATGCATCTGGAAGCCTTATCTGAGAAATGCTTGAGTTGCCAGCTTAACCACTGGCTATATTCATACAACACATTTCAACTAATTGCTGGATTTACCCATTTTCTGGATATGCACAATACATTCTTAAAAGAATCGTATAGGTTGGGTTCAAACAACGCCCTGAACTACAAAAAGCTAAGCAGGATTAACACTCTCTAAGCTTAGTGTCTCTCATTTATGCAGTGTAGCTGGACACAGCCATTGTTTCAAAAATGAGAATAAAGAAGTGAAGTTTTATGTAAAAGGCATGCATCCCAATGTTTGCCAACTAGCAAACTTAGAAATAAAGATGTAGCTAGAGGCTACATTATTTACATCATTAATTTCCTTCCAGGATACAACTGGATAATGTATAAAACATCTTTTGAATTTTGCTTTACTCAAAATTTTTCCTTTGTTCCTTCCTTCCTTCCTTCCTTTCTTCTTCCTCCTCCTCCTCCTCCTCCTCCTCCTCCTCTTTTTTCTTCTTCTTCTTCTTCTTCTTCTTCTTCTTCTTCTTCTTCTTCTTCTTCTTCTTCTTCTTCTTCTTCTTCTTCTTCTTCTTCTTCTTCTTCTTCTTCTTCTTCTTCTTCTTCTTCTTCTTCTTCTTCTTCTTCTTCCCCACTCCAAAAACTTTCTTATTTTTGAAATGCTAGTATTTTCTTTTATATTGTCTTAAAAGGTACTTTCGTTTCCTTTAAAGTCTGGGATGGGACAGGTAAGCAGCATAGAAGGTATCAGCTAAGCTTTGCTTCCATTACTTTACCTAATTTAAATGCTTCCATTTCACCCCAGCTCCAACTTCACCGCTATTTTCTAGCTGACCATCCCTTGCATTTTAACTTCTCTGCTAATCACAGGGCTAAATAGGCAGCACAANATGAATTGTATGTTCCTTCTGATGCTAGATGAAACTGGGCACCTAATGTTGTCTTACTCCACAAATGACTGCCCCAGCAAATTGGTCCCTGCTTTTAAAGCCATATGGTTTGATCGAAGTGTTTGTTGGGAAAACATGCAGATTTTAAATCTGAACTTTTTTTTATTAGGCATAATGCCAGAAAAGCTTGACAAACCAAGTGTATGCTTAATTTTACATGTGACAAACAGGGATTGAAATCCAGAGAAAATACTGCAAATGCCTCTATTCCAAATCAAGATGATGAACTGAGGACAAAGAACCTGTTGAATAAAAAATCTTCATCAGGGTCCAGTCCAAGCCGGGGATAAACAAAATGGAGACTGCTTTAGAAAGAAGGTTGTAGTTTATTGAAGAGGAGAGCCAGACAGAAAGATGGCTCTGGGAAAGCTGACCACATGTAGCTGGGAGTGATGGGTTTTTAATACCTTCTTGGGCTTTTGAGGTTGTCTCCTGTTCCTGCATCATGAACTTTGACCTCAGGTTCTGAGCATGTTCTTTTGGTTTTCTGATGGTAGTAGGTTAATCCTATTATGTCCCAAAGGTCGTGTCTTTTAGAGTTTGGGTGGGGTATGTAGATTTTAGGAGTCTTTGTCTTTCTAATCTCATCAGCTTGTAGCTTGCTGGCTCCAATCTTTCTGAATAGGATTATGAAATCTGCATTTCTACAGACCTTGGGGCAGAGAGACTTGGCAAGGGGGGTGGTTTCTGCCTAAGATTTTCTATTATTCCTTTAGGGAAATATATTCTCCTTTTTTAATGTTCCCAAAAATATTTATTTCTCTGGGGGTGGGGGTGGTGTCCTCCTACAAACCATTACTCCTTAATCGGTTATTCAACTACCCACTTGAAACTGACTTCTTAGGTGAACAACTGAACAAACAAAAGGTTTATTTCTAGGACAAGTTTTAGTGACGTTCGGAGTACGTCAATAAAGACAAAAAGAATGTACGACAAACCCTTGTCATTACTACATTCATTACCCTATATGGAAGGGAAGAGGGGTCTTGGTGTCTTTCCTTTAATATATTTAAGTGTCAAAAAATAGGTACATCGGAAACAAGAAAAAAAGAAAGAAGGGGAAGGAAATATCTTTCATCAGCCAAGTTACTTATGTTTACAGGGGTTGGACTTGCAACCTGTTTTTCAAGCATGAAGTATTCCAAGATCATCTCCCTACTGGTCTTCATGGCATCTTCCAACCATTGCTGAAATGATATGAAGCTTATCCTTATTTCTTTTTATTTACTTGTTAAATTTATATGCCACCCATCTCACATTTTGAGGCAACTTTGGGTGGCTAAACAGTGGCGGGATTCAAATATGTGAAGAACCGGTTCTCTGTGTGGATGCTGCTTCCGGAAGTCCATTCTGGGCCTGGGCAACAAAAAATTAGCTACCGGTTCTGCCAAAGTGGTGTGAACCGGCTGAATCCCACCACTGTGGCTAAATCACTGTTCATTTATCACAACGAAGGTCTAACGATCCCAGAAGATGCTCTCAAGTTGTTAGTGGAGAAATCATCTTACTTAGGACAACATGGAGTAAGTTAAATGGGAAGCTGAAGAAAAAAATTTAGGAGTGATCTATACTGTACAAAATCAGGCTGGGATAAAATGGATTTGAAAACTGGAACCCATCACACTGTAGGTTTTTTTTAAAAAAATAATAATCCAAAATATCATTGTGGGAATCTATATAGAAACACTGGGATACAAGCCCTGTCAACACCATATCCACACCGTTGATACAAATTAAGCTATAGTCTACTTGGCTAAATAAATACTGAAGGTCAATTTACTCATGTACACCAGTTCCGGTGTCTTTTTCCAGGCTTAGTGCAGATCTGGCTATATATTTTCATGAATCTGAGCGATGATTCCATCCCTACCATCATTTGTAAAATTAGCCTACTGAAATGATTTTTAAGGAATTCCTGTGGTCCTGGACATTTCCAGACTATGAGACGGTGAGAAGTGGGGGTTAGGTTTATTCTTAGACTTTCACTTGTTTTAAATTCACTCATTTCTTTTTTTCAAGGAACCTGTGCTCCTCTTTTCCAATCTTTTAAATATTTTTTTAAAAATATTTCCTATGCGTGAGCATTTGCTTTTTTTCCATAGACGATGGGGTATGAGCAGAAAATTAAACATTAAAAGAACAAGGCACTAATTCCTCTAAGTGTATTCCACTGTTATCTTGTTCTCAAGTGCCAGGTATCATTTTAAAGTCTGCAAACCAATTTATTTGGCACTCTCAAGTGGCTTACAGTGCATGATAAAATGATATTAATGATCAGCAATCGTAAGCAACAACAATATAGCAGAACACATAGAACAGAAATCACTAGTGTAAATAGATGTAAAATTATTGACATGCCACCAGAGCAAAGGATTTAGGCAATAGACAGTCAAAGTGTGATCTCTATTAAAATACAGATTGGTTCTTTTCCCACAGAGGGACGTGGAAGAGGGTTTTCAATCAATTTTCTCAATATGGAGGTGTGTGTATGTTTCTAGTTTCTAAAAGTCATATAATACGCTTTCTTGAAGGTGTTTATGCAAAAAATGGGCATCATTCAATTATTTCTCCACTAGTGACTTACAGGGTTTTTGAGAGGCATGAAGTATTGCTACGCTCAAATAACTTATTTGTTTGCTTCTGTATTTTTCCGTGATAGCTCAGTGGTCAAAGACACTTCCGGGTTCGAGACTCAAGCACTGTGCAACAGGGTGAGTTCTTATTCCTGCCTCAGCTACTGCCCATCTAGCAGTTTGAAAGCAAGCACATGTGAGTAGATAAATAGGTACCACTTCAGTAAGAAGGTAAAAGCTTTCCGTGCACCTCGGGGTATAGTCATGCTGGCCCCATGACCACAGAAATGTCTTCGGACAATGCTGGTTCCCTTGGCCAAGAAACAGAGGTGAGCACCTAGAGATGGACACAACTGGAAGGGGAAGCCTTTACCTTTACATTAGTCTACATCAGTGTTTCTCAACCTTGACAATTTTAAGGCATGTGGACTTCAACTCCCAGAACTCCACAGCCAGCAATGCTGTCTGTGGAATTCTGGGAATTGAAGTCCACATGCCTTAAAATTGTCAAGGTTGAGAAACACTGGTCTACATAATATACCAGCATTTTGGAACAGTAAAAACAAATTTAGACCATCATATCCATTATAAAGCCTTTGTATCAGTTCAGTGATGGTTGGGTGAGGGTATGAAGATGTCACCAGAGGAGAAATGGCATAATAATAATAATAATAATAATAATAATAATAATAATAATAATAATAATAATAATAATAATAATAATAATAATAATAATAATAATAATAATAATAATAATAAAGTTGGAAGGGACCTTGGAGGTCATCTTGTCCAACCCTCTGCCCAGGCAGGAACCCTACACCATTTCAGACAAACGGCTGTCCAGTCTCTTCTTAAAAACTTCCAGTGTTGGCGCATTCACCGCTTCTGGAGGCAGGTTGTTCCACTGGTTAATTGTTCTCACTGTCAGGAAGTTTCTCCTTAGTTCTAGGTTGCTTCTCTCCTTGATCAGTTTCCACCCGTTGCTTCTTGTCCTGCCTCCAGGCGCTTTGGAAAAAGGCTTCTTCCTGGAATATCTGTATTCCAGTATTGAACTGGTGTAAGATTAGGCAAACTGTGGCCTTTTGGGGACCGTGTGTGTGTGAATTATCACTCTTAGCTATCGAAACCAGCCTGGACAAGTACAACTGATATTCAAACTGTACTTCAACAGTATTTGCAGAGTCAAAACTCGCCATGACTTGGTTTAAAGCCTTCTTTGATTGTGATCCTAAAAACATGTCCAAATGACTGATAGCACAAGTTCCCTCCACCTCCTTTTGCTTTTGCAAAGATGAAGCCACCCTAGAAATGTTATTCCTAGTACTGGACATGGCGACTGTTGTGTCAATATTTGTGAACAGGGATGGGCTGTCCTAACTGCTAGTGCTTACACAAATGAACTGCTGCAGGAGAATCCTGGAGATGCTGAATCATCAGCTGGGAGCTTAGAAAAGAGTATCTAGTCTCACCCCCTCATCCCTGCCCTAAAAATGCCAGCCTAACCACTACTTCATGTAGGTCAACTAAGGTCACCTTGGTGTCCACTTTTGCAAAGCAAACAGATGGACTACATGGAACTACTGTGGGCTGATTTATAGGGGTAGATGAATATTCCAAAATAACTAGTGGAATTTAAATATAAATACAGTCCCCTCTTATCCATAATGGGGAGGATTGAAATAGTGTGAATTGTGTGCCTATTCAGCCAACTGTTTTGATGCCAAGTATAGCAACTTCAGAATCTTTATGTGGTTCATTCTTTTTATACCAGTCTTGGAGTGGAGTCTGGACAGCCTTCACTCATAATGGACTGTCTTCTGCCAAGTAGGACAATTAACCTGTGTCTTCCAGACTGAGAAGGTATAATTTTATAGCAGTGCTGCAATCTAACTGGTGATAGATAGCCTTAGCAGAATGCAAAAGTCTTGTGGATAAGATTAAGACCGATCTGGCTCATTATCTCTGTTTCCCGTTGCAAGTATCTAGATATCTTGGTACTCATGAAAGAAGCAGTTGCCTTCTGATGTTTTCCTGACTGCTTGACATAATTAATCATCGATATTTTGTTCCTAAACTGATGGGTTTTCATCTCTAGTCATTATAGCAAATAGTAAGCAACATAATAATAATCTCCTCCATGAATTCATTTCACTCCTTTCTCTGTTCTTATCCAACAGCATCATCAGTAAATCTTGTTTGGGTGAATATTATAAATGAATGATCTACTCAGAAGATCTCCTCTGTTTTCCAAACATCCTTAATCTTTTGCCAATTTAGAGAGCCCACTGGAGTTAGGTGGCTAATAAATTCAAATATATAAGTAATAAAAAGAAAAGGATTTAGACCAGTTAGGCATGAAAAAAGGCACATGGTGGGGTCTGCGGCAACATTATCAGCAAGGATCTTAAGGTGGTAGCTAACTACCTCAAGGAACTTTTGTGTCTATTGTGACGTCTGTCCATCAGTTGTTTAACATGATAGCAGTGTTCCAATATCTCAGGGGCTGCCCCAAAGAAGAGGGAGTCAAGCTATTCTCCAAAGCACCTGAAGGCAGGACAAGAAGCAACGGGTGGAAACTGATCAAGGAGAGAAGCAACCTAGACCAAAGGAGAAACTTCCTGACAGTTAGAACAATTAGTCAGTGGAACAACCTGCCTCCAGAAGCGGTGAATGCTCCAACACTGGAAGTTTTTAAGAAGAGACTGGACAGCCAATTGTCTGAAATGGTATAGGGTTTCCTGCCTGAGCAGGGGGTTGGACTAGATCATCTCCAAGGTCCCTTCCAACTTTATTATTATTATTATTATTATTATTATTATTATTATTATTATTATTATTATTATTATTATTATTATTATTATTATTATTATTATTATTATTATTATTATTATTATTATTATTATTAATCCATGGCATGCCTGTTTAGATGCAGGTCCAAGGCAAGGAATTACCATGTTTCTCTGGATCTGTAAAATAACCTTGGAATCTTACATGTCAACCAGTACGATATAAAAAGCAACAAAATGAATATAGTGAATCCCTTGGCAGTAATTTTCCAGAACTCCTGATTGCGTAACCAGATTTATGGCTATATTGCGCAGAGGTCCAGAGGAGGCTGGGATACAATGCATCTTGTCTCTTCCTTTTGGTCACATCCCTCAAGATCTGTCAACAGAAAGGACCCCAGTATGTTGATTTTTTTTTTTTTACTTTCCTTCGTTTGTAGAGGAAAACTATTTCACACCTAATTATAATACCTGAACGTATTATACAAAAAAAAATGGCCTTACTGGAAATGTTCAAGCAGAAATAAGAGAAACTCTGTCTTTTAATTTCAGCAATTTGTTGAAAGCCTCCAGGCTGCAAGTGATGGAATAGGACAATGTGGAAAGTTCACGCTTTGAGAAAGAACTCCTTCAGAAGCAAGGCAGGACTTCCAGGTGTTGGGAGAAACTGAGCCAGGATGGACCACAACATGTTTTTCCAGGTTTACTGAACAGCATTTGCCAAGGTGACTCCTCCGTAATGTTTATGTGAGAATAACAAAACACTGTTTTTTGGCTAGTACTGGACCACAAAATAAGGCATTACCCTTTACTGTAGGCTCCTTTCCTTCAACAGATACGATTCACTATCATGTAACTGGCGTTCCCTGTGACTCCATTCACAAAATATGCTTAGCTGGGTCTGGTGAAGATTTAGCAGATGCGTTTGGACAACGTAGCAACAGTGGTTAACGGTAACCCTGGCTAAGGTGTTTTTTTTTTTTTAACTTAGTCTGTTGGTGATGCCTGGATAAAACCCTGAAGAGTTGTTTCGTTTTTGGCAAGTTTTTTGGGGAAGTGGTTTGCCATTGCCTTCACCTTTGAGCTGAGAGAGAGTGACTGGCCCACGGTTACCCCGTTGGCTTTGTGTCTAAGATCGGACTAAGGTTCACATTTTCCTGGCTTCTAGTATGGTGCCTTAACCTCTATGCCAGGAGTGGGCCCTATGGCTCCCTTATGACCTGTGGACTTCAACTCCCACAATTCCTGAGCCAGCCATAGAAATCCATTGTAAAATAAATGAAAATGAAGATAAGCATGATCCTTTCAGAGATCCTTTGTATGCTTGTCTCTTTGGACAGCTCCATGTTACTGATCCACAACAGTGGATTGCGCTGAAATTCATCCGCAGATGCACCCTGGAAACCACAATGCTATTATGAACAATATGAGGCTATCATGCAAATTATAGAATTTGTGACACTTGTGGATCCCTCTGCCAATCTTTTTCACACTCTCTCTTGCTCTAGCAAACTTTGCATTCATTTGTTTAGGCTAATTTTTGCATAAAATAATTTCTCTCTAGGTTCATATGTATCTTTGCCACATATTACCACTTCCATCATTATAATAGCAGCATCTATTTTCGTATTAAGCATTTTCTCTTGGGCTCTAGTCCCAGGCTCACTTTATATGGCAGTAAGTAGTTTTCCATGTGCATGATGCTCTCTTATGCTAAATCCTGAAGCAGAAAGATCTTAGCATGTTGGCTATGACAATTTCCTACTGCGTGGGCGTATGTTGGTGATGACACAGGAGATAGCCAACTAGAACTGGTTGCAGATGGCTTTTGCCATAAAACTTTGCAGAACTGTTATTTTCCAGAAGTCTATCCAAGGGAGGAAAAAAATTTAGACAAGGTGAAGAGAGACTTATCTTGATTAATGTTAAATCCACTATCATTCTGATGCTAAGGATCATGGAGTAAGTGGTAGAATTTCCCAACAAGAGCATTTGCCATACTGTGCCTCTGAGGCAGGGGTCTTCAAACGTGGCCCTTTTATGACTTGTGGCCTTCAACTCCCAGAATTCCTCAGCCAGGCACACTGGCTGAGGAATTCTGGGAGTTGAAGGCCACAAGTCATAAAAGGGCCAGGTTCGAAGACCCCTGATCTAAGGGAATCCTAAAATGCAAAGCAATGTATAGATAAAAAGTCAGAAATGGCCTTCCGCAAGGTCCATTTGGCATCTGCATGGGCTACTAAGGCAGCAACTGCCACATCCTTTTTTGCCAGAATTTCAATTTCCTGGCTTCGTCAGTTGCAGGACAGAATTCCACTAGAGGAGGTCAGAATCCATCAGGATCTGACCAAACTCATTGCTGCATCCGAATATATGGTGGATGTCTCCCTGTATTCGGCCAAGCGCTCAGCCCGAGCTATAGCTTCAAGCGTAGTGGCCAGGAGGCTCTTATGGCTCAAAACCTGGAGAGCCGAGAGCAAACATAAGGTCTGAAATGATTGTGCAATCCCAACCAGAAAGCAAACTCCTTTGTGCTGAAAGGATAAATGAGTTTTTAAAGAAACCAAAAAGAATTATGTTTCTGCAGCCCAAAACTTGAGAAATGCTGTCACAGAAGGCTTCATGTCATGTCACGGAAAGCATTACTCTACTTGTGTTTCCATTAAGGCAATTTATGAAGGTTGTAAAGCAATGTATGGCTTCTGTGGTCCCATAGCTCTTCATTTTGAGAGGAGTATTTTGGGACATCTTGTTTTAGGTGCCTCAGCCAGGAAGCTGGTGTCCACAAGAATCTGGCAAGCAAGCAGCAACCCCCTAGGACAACATTTTGGAGAAGTACTGGAAGTTCTGGAATGCCTATTTCACAATGAATGTTTGTTGTAGGACCTTAGAATGTGTTCTCTGCACGTTGCTGACTGCAGTTCTTGTTTGTCGCCTATTTCTTCCCAATAATTTTTCCCCAATTGCAATCAATCACTTTAGCTTAAAGATGAGCTTCCAACTATCTGACCCAAAGCATATGAGTTTCCTATATACGTAAAAGAGCAGGACTATTGCTGACTAGACAAAAGCTTTCTGACTCTCCTATTTTTTTCTGCCAACATATGGTTAGTATAGTGATTGATCAAATCACCTGTGTGTTGAATATTTAGAATAGAATAATAATAGAGTTGGAAGGGACCTTGGAGATCTTCTAGTCCAACTCCCTGCTTGAGCAGGAGACTCTATACCATTTCAAACAAATAGTTGTGCAATATTTTTTTGAAAGCCTCCAGTGTTGGAGCAGTGTACTCACAACTTCTGAAGGCAAGCTGTTCCCTTGGTTGATTGCTCTCACCATTAGGATTAATATCTAATTACTTCCAAATTAGATAGTCACTTAAATTAAAAACACACCTTCTGAGATCAGAAATATATGTATATTTCAATGACCAAAATTTTCTAGAGAACTGGAATTCTCCTAAAACCATTTGCATATGGGTTGGAATTATGTTGTTGAGATACAATGTGGTTAAGATGTTGGATGACAAATGAGGAATACAGGTAAAAACCCAGTCTCAGCAATGATAGTCTTTGGGTCATTTCAGAATACGGTATACAGAATAACAGATTTGAAAGGGATCTTGTAGGACTTCTTGTCCAACCTTAGAGATCTTCTAGTCCAACCCCCTGCTCAAGCAGGAAACCCCATACCATTCCAGACAAGTAGTTGTCCAGTCTCTTCTTAAAGGCTTCAGGTGTTGGAGCACTCACAACTTCTGAAGGCAAGTTGTTCTACTGGTTGATTGTTCTTACTGTCAGGAAATTTCTCCTTAGTTCTAGGTTGCTTCTCTCTTTGTTCAGTTTCCATTCATTGCTTCTTGTCCTGCCTTCAGGTCCTTTGGAGAATAGCTTGACTCCCTCTTCTTTGGGGCAGCCCCTCAAATATTGGAACACTGCTACCATGTCACCCCTAATTCTTCTTTTCACTAGAAAATTTCACCTATCACCCTGGGCTTTTATTACAGGAAATAAAACTGGAGTAGAGACTACTATGTAAGAAAAGTACGATAGACATGTAATGTATCTAATAAATACAGTAATAAATAAGCACATTGGCCCTGGTGTTTGCCTTCCTCACCCTTGTGGAATGCACAAAGGTCTGTGTTAGTAGGAGACATTTAGGTAAATCAAAACCTTGTGGCATATTAGTTGTCCCTGTGGCATACTACTTGGCTCCATTGACCAGGTTCAACATTCATGCTCCATTGCTCTGCTTTTTCACTTTATTTTCATTTCCAGTTTCAGGCTAAGGAGAGTCTCTGGAATGCAATCAAGGCGTGAACCTTCTTTGTAGAAGTAAAGCTGACTCTCTCAGACGGGGCGGCAGAGAAGAGAAGGAATTTAGCAAGTTAGGAATAGATTTTATCACCATGGAGGGATTCAGATAGTCTGCAGATTCTATCTTAAAGATATTAGGGGTCTTTCTGCATTGATTTCCAAGGCTATAAACCTATCTGTGGCATGGGTG